>NW_026854607.1:0-148734 GCF_026571515.1 Ruditapes philippinarum
GTATATATGTCAATACTTTTAGAAAAAAATATGTATATAGCAATAACGTAACAAACTAAATGATATTTGTGAATGAACATAAAACTACATGAAAATATAGTACTAAATGGAGTCTGGATCATACAGACGCACTTAACTTTCTATGATTATATTATATATAATAAAATACGTGTTAAAATAAGTTATGACGTAAACAGACGCACGCACGTTACAATATTGTGACGACATATGTGAATATAATAGCTTTAATGAAATTTTAATAATAGAAAAAACAAATACGCCTTGTTTGAATACAAAGAAAATACAGCCAAACAGTTTTTGCACTCAATTAACCACAATATTCACAATTCTCAAAACTAATAGACCTTTAAATGTTAATCACAAGAAAGAAAAAGAAGAATATATTAATTATAAATAACTTCAGAATGGGTGCATTGTAAGTGAACACATCAAATTATGCACTTTGGAATGTTGTTCCAGTAATACTACATACAGTTTTACTGTAAAACGAGCTATAAAAATTCAAGATTTGCAAAATTGTGAATTATTCCTAATTATGGTGTAATGTGGATAATATCCCACTGACGTGTCGGAACCCCGTATTATATTATAATTTAAACCATATTTACTTAAACAAAGCGTGATATTTATTTTTACTTACCTTCCGTGTCCGTCTTTACTCTTGTATTTGATTCGCTGCTTTGAGGCTTTGAGATAATGGCTCGAAGATAGGTCAATAAGTAGAGATTTTGTTCCTAGCTTGACTACCATTATTATCTGTCTATGTTTGAGAATGTTTCAAACTGTCAACAAAACCTGTAAGTACAGTATAGTATATATAGAACAGAACAGAACAGAATATATACTTAATTTCAGAAATGGGCCAACATGATTTTTATTCTATACAAGCATGTATGAAATGGTCAAAATACATGAAATTAACAATATCGTTATCCATTGATACATTATTATGTGGTAATCATGAACAAATATAGTCTAGGTAATACATCTAGACGAGGGAAAAACTGTTAAATATCTATCCCAGATGTACAAAAAACCAAGTACCAACGGTAATGACCCTTTTATAATATTATGGATTAGTCTTATCAACTTACATTAAGTGTAACTGTTCTTGTTTAAAGCGCATTCTCTTTAAGTACACACATTGTTTATCACTGGCTTATCTTTTTCAATCATTTTAGACATATTAAGTTTAATATGATATTTTCTCGATATATATTTCTTCATTTTTTTACAACATAAAACATAATGATATTCATCTTCAATGTCCTCGTCAACGCAAATAAGAATGTTCGCTCAGTATAGTATAGTATAGTATATAAAGGTACTTGTGGTAATGGTAGTGGTGGTTGTAGGCAAGCTGGTGTAGGGATGATGGTGGTGATCATGGTGGTAGTGAATGTGTGGTGGTAATGGTGGTGATATTAATGGTGGTTGTGTTGTGATAGTGGTGGTTCTTCTTATTGTCTGTGGTAACGGTGGTGGTTGTGGTGGTGATGTGGTAGTGGTGGCAACAACGGTAATAGTATAAATTTGGTGATGCCAGCGAAGTGAAATTTGTTTAACATGTAGTTATGTTGAGGTTTTGCTGTTGGTGGTTGTGGGTGTTGTGGCAGCAGTTCAACACGACTTAGGCTTAGGCAATATCTACTAACATTTACCCATTTTGAAACTGTTACTTGTTACTGTATCAGACATTGGTGGAAAGCTTTAATAAAAATAATATTACATTTACACACCGCATTTCCGACATCAGATATGACAGAGATCTAAGAGTCACTGATAACTACAGGTGGGCAATAAGTTCTATCGGTATATTACGCAGATAAGGACAATTTTATTGCTATGACCTTCCAGACCATTGAATTGAAATATCTAGGTGTTTTTGGACTATTTTTCAGTAATTAAATCTATTTTGAGCGTTTTGAAAATGATAGCTTCGGAGAAAACGTGCTTTTGTTCAAAATATCTCTCGTTTAAAATAAATACACATCAGAAAATGAAAATTTTCCTATCGTGGCCTGTACCTACTCACAACATGATTAGCCGCAAACGGCAGCTTTTTATCTGTCGTATCTTCGAACGTTTCTCGATTAATTGCTCGCTAATTAATGTTACACGTTAGTGAGTTCATTGATTGAGTTGGCTAACACGTTTTTGTAAGTGGTATTTCGCAATATACCTACGTCGCAATGCTAATTCAAGATAAGATTTTGTTCTTTTTTCCTAGTTGTATCTCGTGGGAACTAGATAGCAATTTGCTTCTCGTTTTTTTTTTTAGTTATATCTCGTAGTCTCGAGATAGCATTTAGCTTTTAGCTTTTTTTTATTATCATTATCATTTCTGAGTTATATCTCGTGGCCACGAGATAGCATTTTGTCATTTGTATCTTTTTTCTGATTAATATCTGTTGCCACGAGATAGAAAAAGAAAAAAAATTGGCATGTCCCCTTTGTGCCTCTTTGTATTAATGCGGAAGGTGCATTTAGCTACAACTAAATTGCACCATAGATACTGTTTGCTGATTTGTACTATGTCGTATGTTCGCACCGCGGAGCGCCAGTCAAAACACGAAAATGCGACAAAGTCACCATTTTGTCTGACTAACAAAGTAATGACTTTGTTGTATACATAATCGTGCCTCCCGCGTAGCGAAAGTAAGACAAAGTGGTGACTTTGTCGTACTTCGTGCTTTCACCTGGCGCCCGTGGCAAAAAAAAACAAAAAACAATACGATGGCACGAATCAGCCACCATACAAATTAGCCACAATACGTTTTTTCATCTTTATTTCATGCAGTAAGTATACTGAATTTACCCAATTATTTTACAATGTTCTTTTGTACAACATTTAACTTTTGCTCACAATGCATGAATAAGAACGTTTTTCTTTCTTATTTATTGTTACAAATAATCGCCAATAATGCTGATGAGGTCATGAAATCGGAACAGTTAAAAGGGTGGGCAGATTAAGTAGATATTCGTGCAAAATACGCACAAACATTTCCTAGAATTAAGAATATTGTACGTCATTAATGACATGTCACGTGGGTGGTAATTATTGTTACTGCCACAGTCTACCGTGGTTTCCACTTTTCACAAGAATCCGAATAAATAAATGTTATGATGAAAAAAGCAACACAATGTGCCCATGCGCATATTGCAAGGGTCTGGTTTTTTATTATTATTATTATTATCATTATTATTATTTTGAGGTTGTATTTGGTTAGTTTGTTTTTATTTGTTTGTTTTAATTTCTTTAATTTTTAACATAATTTGTAAAAAGAATTTTATTTCTTTGTTGTATTTCTACATTTCGAAAATCTATTTTCACCAAGTGCCCTGTGCACGTGTTTTACGTGTAATATACTACTCTGCCGTGCAACTCTTCGCTTAAAGCTTCTAGTATTACTGAATAGGGTTTCGACCTACTTTGCGACCATTCCTGTCGCTTATTATATGAATTATGCTAAAAATCGTGGTAAATAAATACTTGCTATAATTTATATTTAAGAATAATTATCCATTTCATTTTTGCCTTACTTTGTAACCTTTATTGACGTCACCGGATCAAATAACTTATTTTAAGATAATCTGTTGTTTCCCTATATTTGAGGATCGGCTTCTTGAATGTGAAGAAAGAAACAAAAAGGAAATATAAGTAATAAGTTTAGAATGTATATTTACATGTATATATAATAGAGACACATGGTGCATTTCAGCTATTTTACCCTTAAAGTTTGAGTAAACGAATAAAAAAAATAGCAAATTTCTTAGATATTATGAAAATGAGTTTCTTAGAGACTATATATATAGGAACGTGGATTTCTTTTACATTGGAAATGTTAATCGCGTCTTCTCGGCCACTTCCGTCAACCTTCGGATGGGAATTATGAATAATAGCAGAGGAGTTCCGATTGTAAGAATGCGGATTTTTTTAAAGGAGAAACTAGGAACGCGGATATCTAAGAAATAGGACACGGATTACGAAGAAAGTAGAAATGTGTATTTCTAAGAATTTTAAACCAGGAACGCGATATTATAAATGCGGATTTCCAAGCCATCGAAATATCAATCAACTAACCGATCTGAAAAAAGTTGAGCGTTTTCAAGAAAGGATAAAGACCTATAGTTAAGGTTTATTTTACGATAGAGTCGTGATTTTTGTAGGTGACTTTGTCGTGCAAAATGCTACAATAAGATACTCAAATACAAACTATAAATGGAGCTGAAACTATTTACAATTCGCCAACCCAAATCAGTTTAATATAATCATCATTTGTTACGTGTCTGCACTTACAGAACGTCGCTGAAGAAATATAACCGACTATCGACAAAAAAAAAACTTACACATGTGAATAAAGCAACATTGTCATAACTGTAAAGCTAAAATAAAGCAAGAGCAATAAGTGCATGCCATACATTGCAATTGTGTCTTTTTTCATCTTTTTTTTTACTAGGTCAGAGCTTTGCTTAGGTGGTTGCAGTCGCAGACTTCTAATAACTTATTTCTTATCGCTTTTGGTCCAAAAAAGCTATTCATTGGCCATACGCTTTTGCAGTTGGCATAATTATAGTGATTTAGTATTTTGTATGGAAGTCAAGATACTACTATGTTTACATTTGCTTGTTTAGGGCTACTTTTGTCTGTTGATTAACATCTATCATGCTCTGAATCCATTATCAAAGCATTATTTAACACATGTTTGACCCTTTCTTAGAGTCGATGACTTCTAATCCAGTTACCTCTCTGGCGTGGGTTCGATCCCCGGGAGATGCTTTGGTAGTTTAGCGCGGAGGAAGGTAGTCTAGTACTGGCGTAACTCTAGGAACGATGATTAGGAAACTACTCGCCTATATGACTGAAATACTGTTGGTAAAAGGCGTAAAATGAAACAAACAAACAAACAAACAAGAAATTTAAAAAAATATATATCGTAATGTTACTTTAAGTTTAAAATTGCCTACGTACCGAGATGTTCTAGCACTTCCGGCTAAATTTGACATGTTGCCAAATCGCAAATCCTGCAATAGTACAGGCACGAGCGGCTAAAAATAAAACAGTTGTGATATTGCATTGCTTTTTAAAAATAAAAGTGTCCCAGAAGCCTCGTTATGTCTACATGACTTCCTTTTATGTAGATATTAAATTGTAATGTTTTCCGCCTTTATTTTATATCGTGAACAATTTTATTATTTTTGAGTACTTTTGAGAAAACATAAAACTAAACGGAAACCCTTCGAAACGATAAATCTGTCGCAAGGTAGGTTTTACATTCGGAAGGTAACAATATTTCCTTCTGTAAATTAAAGTGGAACGCATTCTCGTATGTTCTTCAAATATCAGATGCTCATGTATGGAATATATTGTAGAAATTTATTGAAATCTATTAATTTTTACTGAATTTGTCTGATTTGAATCCGAGAGTACTCCAAGTACATTCTGGAAGCACAGGCGTTCCGCTCATTTGTCTTGCCAATAATAGTCAAAATTATTATAAAATAATCTCCCCTTGATCAACAAAAACAAAATTACTATACGGCTGCACATACAGTAAATGGGTTCTGCATAGTAAGTTGTTCTTGATAATAAAAGGGAGATTATTTTATGATATTAATTTGACCATTATTGGCAAGACAAATGTGCCGAACGCCTGTGTCTAGAGGCTGTAAGTTAATTTGGTCCTTAAAAAATAATTTAAAAAAAAACACTGCCATGATTTTTTAATCCATGGTTAGATACAAATGACTATATCATACGTAATAGTCATGAAGAAATTAGTCTTGCCCGAGGGTCGATTCAGAGACCGCGTAATTACAAATCCGATTCTATTTTTATCAAGCTTGAAAAAGGCAATGAAGGATTTTCAGTTCTCATTGACATTCGACGGCAGAAATTTTTCTGTAAATCTCATAAATATTGAACAGCCCTCGTACATATTCGCCAATCGAAATTATGTTTCAGGCCGTTTTACCCTTTTGTAAGTACTTAAATAATTCAAATTTTCAAGGCGCCGCTTTCCTAAAACCTATAGCTCTTTTTGTTCAGCAGTTTGTAGATATGGGGTATAGATAGTATCTTGTTTTCACCAGGATCTGTTTGCCATTTAGTTAATTTAATCGTGAATCATCTGATATCCGTTTATGCATTCGTGGAATTATTTTACAATTCAGATCAAGTAGATCACATGACTATACCACGTGACATATTATGATCTGTGTGGGGCAAAAAATAAATTATTTAAAAAAAAAAACAACATTAAAACAAAAACATAATACAATAAAAGATCCATATTTTATTTTCTTCATATTTTCAAGTTACAAAACAAAACATCATTCCTACATAATTATGACGTTCAAAGGACGTCACTGTTGATATCGGACTACATTAATAAATGAGATACTGGGGTCAGAAATGTCAAACGGGCAGGTAATTTAAAAAAATAATCATGAAATTCATTAAATTGTACGTCAATGTTAAGTCTCACCTGGGAGCGGTTATCTTAATCTGCGCTTTTTTAACCCATGAAAATTGTAAAGTAAGCATATTATCATGATTTGTATTTAAAAAAGAGACGAAGCTTTAAATGGCGGTCGAAAATTTTTACCGAAAATTTCTCTTATTTACTATTTGACAATTTTCAAAAAATGGATAAGAGGGATTTAAAAATTGATGCCCTAATGTTTGTTGAAAGCATGCATATTTTGAATTTTTGGGAAAGAAGATATATTGGTACAAAGGACTAAAGATTAGTTTCTTGCCACAGGTGTTTTTGGCGCTTGATTTTGGTCACTAACAGTTTCCCTCGCCCACCCCAACATTTACCTCTCAAAACCTTGTAAGCTGCAGTATTTTTCATTTAAAACATGTTTTAATAATTGGTTTAAATTTTTAATTCAATTACCTTCATTCCACACACACGAAACAAAAAGATACATATATATATTTAGTAAAGGTATGCAACTCGCCGCTCTTTTTTCAGCACTCATCTTAATATGAACTCCATAACTCCAACAATTTTTTTTTTTCACAAATTTTTAAAATCTTGGTACCAAATGGTAGGGAATTGATTTCTCTTAAAGGAAATAAAGCTGTCATTACAATCAATTTAAGTTATAAGAAGATATGTAATTTCGAAGTTACCGCAAGTTTAAGTCGACAGCGACCTGACCCCTGGGTGTTTGTGAAAAATACCCGACTTAACGGCAGTTTGTTCGAAATGAATGTATATATTTTTTTGTATTGCGCATATAGATATAATAAGATTATATTTTTAATTTTTAATAACTGTTCAATCAAAACATCATATGAAACTATAACGAAAGATTATAATATATAATATTAAATGTCAAATTCCCGATCGTAATTGGGGGGTGGTGGGGGGGTAAAGTGTGGCAATTCAAACGCCGCAGGTCAATGTTTGAGAAGTGTTCTCTGTTGTGTGCGCGCGAAGTGTGTCTTTTTTTTTTTTTTAGTTGGGGTTTTTTTTTCCCCCTGTTTGGGTTTTTTTTGTTTTATCAGGTTCAGTTGTGTGTGAGTAGTGTTTCCTGTGTATGCCAGGTCAGTCTTTGGAAGTGGTCCTGGTGGTATCAGGTCAGTCTGTGAGTAGTGTCCTTGTGTTATGCCAGGTTCAGTCTCGTGAGTAGTGTCCTGTGTTATCAGGTCAGTCTGTGAGTCAGAGTAGTGTCCTTGTTGTTTATGCCAGGTCAGTCTGTAGGAAGTAGTGTCCTGTGTGTGGTCAGTTAGTCTGTGGAAGTGTCCTGTGTGTATCAGGTCAGTCTGTGAGTAGTCTCCTGTGTATGTTCAGGTTCAGTCTGTCAGTAGTGCCCTATGAGTAGGTCAGTCTTGTGGAAAAGTTGTCCTTGTGTGTAAATCAGGTCAGTCTGGTGAAGTAGTGTTCCTGTGTGATGTCAGTCAGGTTAAATCTGTGAGTAGTGTCCTATGAGTAAGGTCAGTCTGTGAGAATGTCATGTGTATATCAGGTCGGGCTGTGAGTATTGGCCTGTCGTGTTGTATGACAGTCAGTTCTGTGAGTTAGTGTTTCTGTATGTATCAAGGTCAGTTCTGTGAGTAGTCTCCTGTGTCTGTCAGGTCAGTCTGTGGCTATGTGTTCTTATGTGTTTCAGGTCCAGTCTGTGAAGTTAGTGTCATGTGCTTAGGTTAGTCTGTGGAGTAGTGTCCCTGTGTATGTCAGGTCAGTGTGTGAGTAGTGTTCCTGTGTCTGTTAGGTCAGTGTGTGAGTAGTTGTACTTTGTTATGTTAGGTTTAGTCTGTGAGTAGTGTCTGGTTGTTTGTCAGGTCAGTCTGTGAGTAGTTGTTACTGTGTTTGTCAGGTCAGTTCTGTGAGTAGTGTTCTGTGTTATGTTCATTTGTTCAGTCTGTGGTGTGAGTAGTGTATTTGAGTGCAGGGAGTACGAAAGAAATTGTTATTATAAAATTTTAGTTGGAGTAGCGGGGGAAAACGAACTTTGAACCCCTAATTTGTGCAGCATGTTACCCCGCACCACAAACGCCCGCTTCTTTATTTTTAACTATTTTGGAATTCCCTATAAAACATTTTTACTTTAGTGACCAAAAAATTTTGAGTCATTTTTGCATTGTTTTTTGCACCTAAATAGTAAATATAGCTTTTAAAGGTCTGAATTTTTTAAAAAATGGTTTGGACTTTCGTTTTTCTTGCTCGGGGGTTTTTATGTTTAAGGGGATTTTAAACCCCAAATGAACATTTAAAATTTAAGGGTAAGATTTTTTGAAAAAAAATTTAAAAACCCCACCGAAAAGTCCTTTTTAAAGAAAAAATAGGGTCGAAGTTCTAAAAATTGACAAAAATGTAAGTTAAAACAATTTTATTTGTTTTTTAATGTTCGCTTTTCAGTTTCTCTACTTGAAATTTGGGGTTTGATAAGCGAACAGAAATGGATCCTGATAAAGATTTTGCGCGGCAGGCCAGGGTTTGGTCTGGATCCATGCGGGGTCGAAAACCCCATTATGTTTTTTGTCATGAAAGGCTCTTTTTTATTTTGATTTTATAAAATTGTATTTAACGCGAATAAACCCTAAATTTTTTTTGCAGATCAAGTTTTTGTTTACTTTTGGATGTATCACATGCTATCCCACGTGACATTTTAGATCTGCTTTGGTACAAAAACAAAAATAAAAAAAAAACCCAATTTTTAAAAGGGTTTCCATTTTTTATTTACTTCCCCTTTTTAATTTTTCCAGTTCCCGAAAAAAGGGTTTTACCCTTCCAAACAAAAAAAGGGCCCAATTTAAATAGGGTAAATTATTGATAAAATGCCCCAACATTACTTGATGGGATACTGGGGTTTTCAGGAATGTAAAACGGTCGGGGCAATTTAATTTAGAAAAATCACGAAATTAATAAAATTGTACGTTCAATGTTAGATTGGTCACGTGGAGGACATTTTAGCAGAGGTAATCCTATTAAATTTAATGAACACTACATTCCTAAATTGGGCGTTTTTTTAAAAAAACAGAATTACTACTTTCTTTTACATTTTTACTACTTTTTAACAAATACTTTCATAATTTCCATAGACATTTTCTTCAAGAGATAAGCATCTAAAAATTGATTCTAATACCTTTTCAATTTAACTAATTATAAAAATCATAAAAGCTTAAATTAAAAGATGGATTTATCATTTTTTTTTTATTTAATATTTAAAATGGGAAAAACATTTATAATTTGTATTAGGTTAAAAAATTGATTTTTTTGAAGTGTTTAAAAATTTATTTGTAATTATTTGATTTTTTCATTGTGTTTTATTATTCGAACCGAAGAAAACAGGGAGAAAAATACCTTATATTTTCTTTATGTAATTTTTTATCATTATCAAAATTCGTCGGGAAACTTTATATTTACGTCATTCATGTAATGAATTTACGTCATAAGCATATTTCAGATTACCAGAGGAAAAACACATGAAATCCTTTTCGTTGAATGAGAGATAAAGGAAAAAAACAACAACACTATATTGCCTTTGGTTTTCATGTATATAAAATTATAAAGTAAAACATATAACACCTCTAAATTAAATTTTTAAGTATCTAAATTTTAAAATATCTTTACAAATTACCTAATTTGTTTACCCAAATGCCGCGGGGATTTTGTTTCTTTTGTAAAATTACCGGCAACTTTAGTTTTTTAAAGTAAGAAAGAGAGTGTGTGTAAGTCTATGCTTTAATGAGGGTCCATCCGGGTCCGTAAGGGTAACCATAAAATTCCAGGCTTTCCGCTTGGTCGAGTACGGACCCCGGACATTTGCCACCAGTCATTCCCTTTAAAAGAGTTAATTTGAAGCACAAAACGGGTTGATAATTTACATTCATGCAATTTCTACCGGAGTTTTTTAGCCGCAGATATATGAATTTTGGGGCCAAAAGTATGTCACTGTTACGGGCCGGTCAATGAGAACCTTAATAGTTACAGTAAATTCAGGAAAATATGAAGGGGTAGCCCCTTACCAAGGGCTTGTTGGTGCCAAGTAAATGGCCTGCCAAACTGAAGCCGTCCATCCGTGGCTTAGGGGCTTACGCATCCTAGCCACACCATTCTCAATCGACTCCAAAGCCTTTTCTTTGTAGGTCCACCCACTCGGAATTAGTGAGGACATCAAACAGCTGGTGTGCAGTACAAAGTTCTAAAATGTTTTTTAGGCAGGCCATTCCAAAATGTCTCTTGCACTCTTTTTTGCCGATTGTCCTTGCCTTCTCAGCGGACGAGGCACGCTCCGAGAGGGGAAGTGAGAAGTTAAGTAAAACTTATTTATAGTATAAGGGTTGTATGTGTTTCAAAGCAGAGATCGCTAGTTAGGACTACTAGGGTCCAAGCCATGTTTCTTCAAATCATATCGTTTTTTTAGTTTTAATTTGGGACCCGAGTGTTTTTAAAGTTAAATTGGTCTAAAATGGAAGAATTCTCCTAAATACAATAAATTTAATTAAATGCTGAAAATATTTTAGTATCGCAAAAAAAAAAAAAAATGATTTGTTGTTGCCAAAAGTGTTTATACATCAAAACGGGTTAAAATATTTTACCGTATTTCCCATAATGGCAAGATAAAAATTGTTTTAAAGAACAAATGATTATCATTTCATCATCTTTAAAATGGTTTCATACTAAAATCAATTAGAAGTTTTATTTAAAAAAGAGTTAATTCAAGGAAATTTTTTTATGACAATATCCATGCAAATGATACATTTCTTTTTGTTTTTATCCAATTATCCAAAAAAACCTTGTGCCCATTGCAGACCAATCCCATTTTAAAGAAGTCACACACTTGATTAAAAGAATCGAAAATCAAATGAATAATATTGAGACTAAGAAATAAAATAGTTTTTATCAATTTTTTTTTAATTAGTTTTAGCTCATTTTCGTGTACATGTTGTACTTTATTTACATGATAAATTATTAGAGGCATTTCATAGTAACACATGGACATATCTGCGCATTTTTCGAAAGACGGTTGAGACAATTTATATTACACATTATCTCAAACCAAACAACAATAACGTATCAGCATTACTTGCTAAATTTTACAGATTCGTAAAAAAAATTCAGATAGCATGATCTCAAAATTGTCTAAATTAAATCAATGTTGGTAAAAAAGACAAAAAAGTATGTGGGATATTTTTTATAAATTGATTGCCACATTGCGGCATTGCTGCATGCATTTGATTAAACGTGAATTGTCTATAAATGAGCCCGCCATTGACAAAACCAAACATAATGGTTTTGCGAGCAGCATGGATCCATACCCAGCCTGCGCATCCGCGCAGTCTGATCAGGATTCCAAATGCTTGGTCGCTTACCAACCCTATTAACAAGTAGAAGAAATGATAGCGAACAGTTTGGATCCTGATCAGGACTGCGCGGATAGTAATCCAGTATCATACGTGACAATAGATCACGAACTAATTATTTATAGATGTTGTTGGTAAGTGTGGGATACATGATCCCATATTAATTATCTGTCTTATTATTACCTCAAATAATTCCATATTTCAGGGAAAAACCCGTCTGCTGATGTTGTTAAGGAAATAGTAGGGTTCAACCCTTATAAATTTATGGTAATAATATTATATTGTTATACTGCTATACCAAATTGTGTACAAAAAGAGCAACAAAAAATATGTTTAAATCAAATTAATATTTGTATTTAAATGTTCCTACTACATGTCAACATTCATCAATAAAAGTTATATATTAATAATTTTTAATATAGATATGTACATTTCTGTTATCATTGTAGACAAATCCACTTTAAACATTTTTGAAAGAAAACTCGTTAGAATCTATTCGAAACAGAGGTATGCCCTATATCATTCTTGCAAGGGAGACACTGGTAAAAAATTTTCATTTTTCGTTTTTAAATTTTCATTCATTATTCTGTGAATTGTCCTCAAAAATAAATACAACCGTGAGGCAGTTTCCAGGAAAAAATTTCCACCCATTGAAGAATAAAATGGGCGGTTTCCCTAAATTGAACCCCACGTTTTGGTCAGGTTAAGATTTCACAATCGTAGTTACAGTGAACTCTGGAAACGTTTAGGAACATGTCAAATGAATGACTTAGACTTGTTTCAATAATACAATTTCCACAATATCTATTATTGTAACTTACAGGGTTTGTTCAAGACACAGACTACTCAGAGATTCTGTCGGCGTCTAAATTTCGTTCAATTTAATTGAGCCGCGTCACGACAAAACCAAAATAGTGCGTTTGCGACCAGCATGGATCCAGAGCAGCCCGCGCATCCGCGCAGTCTGATCAGGGCCCATGCTGTTCGCTTATCAGTTTCTCTACTTGTTATAGGGTCTGTAAGCGAACAGCATGGATCCTGATCAGACTGCGCGGATGCGCAGGCTGGTCTGGATCCATGCTGGGCGCAAACGCACTATGTTTTGGTTTTTGTCGTTGACGCGGCTCATATATAAGATTATATTTAACGCTTTCAAACCCCCAAAATATATAGAAATTCATACAGGGAAATTCATGCTGGGACTTTTAAAAATGTCATTATAGTGTAAATTTAAGTTACATTTTTTAATATTTCTGTTCTTACTTTGCCTGGGTATCTCTATAAGCCTCAACATATAGAGGTTTGACTTTATTCAGGCCCCAAAGTTGGATGCTTGCCATTACAGTTTGTTTTTGTGTTGTTTTGTTGTTGTTTTTTTATTCTATAGTACATGTTTTATTAGCTTTTGTTTTCGTGTGTTGAAATTTTAAGTACATTGTACTGTTAATATACTGCCCCCTTTTTCAATTTGTTTATTTCTTTATATCTAGTATTAAAACAACTTGTTTCTGACTAATAACAAGGTTTAATGTCTTTATTTTTCCCTTTTTGAATTTATGACTTTGGGGGTTGGGGGAGGTTTATATTTTAAAGGTTTCACTATGTTTTTTCAAAAATTTATTTTTAAGAAAAGGGGAAAACCCTTTTTTTTTTAAACCCTTCAAAAAAAAGTTTTAGGGGCATGTTAGGGGGCTTTTAACTTGAAAAAAGTAGCGATAAATGCAGAATGATTTGTCATAAAAGAAGCATTATGTAAACAAAGTAGTATTTTGACCTCCAAAAAAATACTAAATCACTATTTCTGTACTAATTTCATGCCAAAAGGCAACGGATGAAAAAGATTGTTGTACATGTAATTGGCCAAGGAGTAATATTTTGGAAAGTATAAAAGTACACCAAAAATATAAAGCTTTTGAGAAATAAAAAAATAAAAGCATTTGTGAGGTATTATGGGCCTTTAAAAGTAAAATGCTCAGTTTTTTTTTGACTATTTAGAGTATTGATTATAACAAACCTAAAAGTTCACAGTAAACAGGTAGAACCTATACCTAAAATTAGGGAGGGGTAATGCAAAGAAAATCATATTGCGATATAGGGCGACATTTACAGACATATTGCAATATATTGTGATATATTGTGAACTACTAGTATCTAACATTCTTGAAAATCAAGGGTTAGAACTATAGAACCACGATTTAAAAGTTTATTGTTCAATAAATATACCCCAATTAGTGGTATATTGTATGTAAGAGGCCCTTTTATAAATTATTTTAAAAGGTGTTGTTAAAAGTGGCATTTTAAAGGAAGAAGTTTAAGCATTTGTACATAAATTCCATTTGTAGTGAAGTTAATATAAGTTTCTTTAATAAAATTATATGGTTTTATTTATTGAAAAATGTACAGCTTCAATATATTGCGATATTTTAAACATACTGCGATATTATATTGCCTGAATCAAACATATTGGGATATATTGCTCAACCACCCACCCTAAAATACGTCCGTCCAAGGAACAAATTTTCTATAAGATATTGGGCAAAGTATTGGGACAAAAATAGATATTACTCACAATAAGCATGACACATGTCACGTGTATATTTATACATTTATTTCATCTTATACCTTAAATGGTACATCAAGAGCATGAGGAATATATCATGTTTACAACCCATTCAACGCTTGAATATGCAAAATATTCCTGAACTATATCTTTACTATATACATTACGAAAGTAATAAATGTTTTTGCATATGAATTATATATGTATTTCAATAAAATTTAGATATATTTTTGGCGTTTTCAACAACTATAGTCTTTTAAGCAGCACGCCTCCAGATTCATGCTAACTTTCATGAAATTGAAATTGTATTTGACAGTATAATATTGTGAAGTTACCAAAAGAATTACCATAAAGAGGTCAAAATATGCAAAAAAGCCCTTACCGCGTTCGTTAGTAACGCAGTAGAAATATAGTTATAAATACTGAAAATCTGTCATTAATCGCATATAACATGTAAATTATTACTAGAATTTTCAATCTTTATACTTTTCCTAAAATCTTAGTACAGTTTTCCCGGGCTTGATTGTATCGAAATATTTTTTGCTCATCTGAAGGCGTGCAGCTTTAAAATATTCGGGGAAAAATCAAAACAAAATGACTTTGATGCGATTCGTGCTGGTTAAATTTGAATTTAAAAAAAAAAACTCATTAAATAAAGGCAAAAATATATCAAAATATCTAGTATTCAGAAAGGAACGAAAACGTAATACAATACTTATTTGAGTTATCATATATAAATAACATAATAACTTAAGTTTATCAATAAGATATTCAAATTTAAATTGACAAAGAATGTAAAAGATTAAAATTTTCAATATTTGAAGATTTTCTTGAGAATTATGACGTCATCAAATGTATCACATTTCCAAAGACTTAGAAATATCGTTTTTGAAGATTAAAAACAAAGATTGGTGCATGTATAAAACTGAGATTAATCTCGTGTTTGATGTTTTTGTTTTAATTTCTGTTTGTTGTTGTTGTTGCTGTTGTTGTTGTTGTTTTGTTTTGTTTATTTCTTTCGGTATCCTTTCGTATTTTTTCTTAATTTGTTTGTGCAAGCATAATTTAACCACTAACATATCTACGTATTGATCATAATTGATAGAGGCATCCATTCTTGCTTGACCAAGTATTTAACTAGAGTTTCTTAACCCCACCATTTTTCACTTATATGTTACTTAACTTTGTATGTAAACAGGAAAAATTTACTTGATCCGGATCATTTCTTCGAAAGAATGTGCATGTATGTTCGTATTCATTTGTACGACGATAATTTAATTTTGTTATCTGATATTTGTACGTTTATGTGCGGTTTGAACATAATAGGTCTTTTCTCAAGTTTTCCAAGAATTTTATTAGTACTTTTCTTGGTAACTAACACTTAAAAATGAACAAGTGACGGTAATTTATAACCTGACCTATATAATTATATATTAAATTCCTTGAAATACTAAATCTTCATAAGAGTACATTAGATATAAAAAAACATGTTTATTTATATTATATATTACTCTTAACCTAAATTTGTATATATGATGAATACAGATTGGTTTGAGTTTACCACACATTCATTCAACATGTTCAAGATTAATTCAAAATAGAGAGGTTGAGCTACCGCCTGGTCAGAAAATGCAAGTAATTGCAGACTGACCTGGGTGTATACTGGGTGTATATTAGTGGAAAAGGCGAATCCGTTTCTGTAAGTAGCGGATGATTCAAGTTGCATGTCTCAAGATGAGCCAAAATATTTCAAGAAAATCAAACTTGAGTAAAATGTACAAAAAAAGAAGAAGAAGATTAAAAAAAAAGGAATTCAAGGTTATAATGTATATGTTATGTGGGAATTGTGACTGATTTTGCTGTATTATCACCATAATTTATTTCTATTATTGTAATATATACATAATCACAATAAACAGACAAATGTGTTTAGAAAGAAGTTAACAACAATGTATATGTTTGGAAAATTTATTGTCAGCGTTTTTTTTATTTTTGAGCTAAATATTTTTGTATATAACACGAAATGTTGTTCGGTCACAGGTCATTAATAGGATAGGTGCATCAGATATAGAAATAATAACAATAACAACAACAAACATCATATTCATTTGTAGATCACATATATAAAGCGTGAAAACATAAAAGAGCCGCGTCACGACAAAACCAACATAGTGCGTTTGCGATCAGCATGGATCCAGACCAGCCTGCGCATCCGCGCAGTCTGATCAGGATCCATGCTGTTCGCTATCAGTTTCTCTACTTGTTATAGGGTTTGTAAGCGAACAGCATGGACCCTGATCAGACTGCGCGGATGCCCAGGCTGGTCTGGATCCATGCTGGTCGCAAGCGCACTATGTTGGTTTCGTCGTGACGCGGCTCAAATGATTAAAAACTGGCGACGTTTCAATGGTGGTTTAATTCAGTTACACTTATGAAATTCTTTTCTTGTTTGAAGTTGTAGTAACTGTTTTTTTTTTCTTTGTTTTATTTATTTATTTGCTTTTTGTTGTTTTGTTGTTGTTTTTTTTTTCCTTTTTCTACCTTGTTTTTCTTGAAATTTTGCCATATTTACCTGAAGATGTATTTACTGAATTTCATGACACTTTAATTATCAACATTTTTATATATAATGTTCAAACCTTCCTTAAAAATTATCAAGTTGGTATTCTATACCACAAAATAGACAAACAAGTCTAGCAAATACTCCTTTTATATCTAACAGTTCAATAAGTGTCTGTGAACTGGTTTCCGAGGAGAGGGGAGCGTTCAGTGCAACTCAATTATTGTTTATATTATAATTATTATCTTATGCTTTTAAGTGAGATATTTTTTATATCAGTAGTATACGAAAAAAAATGGTATTAAACTGACTGCATTTGAGAGTGAAATATAGAATTTTGGCTTTTTTTTAATGAATTGTAATAATTATAAAGACAAGTGGAATTCAAAGTATAGAAGGCAAACTTTCTTCTTCTTTTTTTAAACAAAAAAGAATATTGAACGTATCTCACTTCGATGTGATATTTCCTTATATTTTCACTCGTGTCTTATTCTCTTGAATATAGTCCTTAGTGAGATACAGCCCATTTTCACTAAAGGTCTTGTTTTTATTACAGTGTCACCCCTACTGAATGGGCCAGCCATTTCTGACTTATGAGACACCTTTTGCTTGCATACTTTGTACCTCCAAACTCCTACCACTATGCCAGGCCCCAGGCGGATAGAAATCGGTATTAAACATTCACTTTAACTACCTCGCGGCTCACGAAGCGGCCATTTCGGAATGAGTCCCACGAGAAACATTCATTTTTGATTAACGCTCTCCGTCGGACTCGAACATTCGACCTCCCGATTCAAAGGCGGACACCTTAACCACAAGACCAACGGCACCAGGTCAAGCAACTTTGTTCTGGTTAATTCATTTTAAAGGCACATTATGCCCAAGAATCGAGTAAAAATTTTATTTATTAGAAAGGGCAAACATGAGTGTCGTAACATGAAATAACTATTTTAGAGCATGTTAGATGCTTATTACCTGAAAACAAATAGTGCTAAATGTAAAATTTGTCTGTCATTAAAGTAGTAAAATAATAACAAAGTACTCTTTGGACTATCATACAAAATACTAAATCACTATAATTGTACTAATTGCCAAACAGCAACAGAAGCAAAAAATGATTCAGGGATTGGCGAATGAGTAACTTTTCCGGAAACTTTCAAGGGACGCCAGAAGTAAAATCTTTGAGAAATAGAACTAAAAGAGAAAAGCATTCTGGGGCATATAAATTGGCCTTTAAATTCGTCTGTAACGATATAATTTGTTCATTAGTTTTGCAAAGTAATTACGTTCTTCTATTTTCTGAGTAATTATGGTCATTTTTAGTTTATGAAATTAATTTTAGTTTTGAATAGAATGTGCTAAGCATAAATGGCTGTGCGGCATACAGTAAAAGGGTAGCCGAATGAAATCAAATGTATAAAATACGTACTGCTTATATTATTTAACCCTTACCTACTGGAACAAGAACAAGATCAGTATAAAGCCGAGCCAGCCTTAAAACCCGTACCGTCTGACCAGGCTCGAGCTCGGTACTATTGGCCGACTAACTTATATTTTCATCTTGATATCTTCAAAAATTAGTAATTGACAGCTTTAAAACTGGATTATGGACAAGTCAATTTTAAAATATTCAGCAGGTGAAGCGTGAGACACATTTCTTTCAACAATGACTGAGCATGCGCAGTGTATACATTAAATATTTAATAAACAACATAACATGAGCCACGTTAAAAGGTAAATAATATTCTTATACGTGATTATGAAACAAAAGATAAAAAAGAAAAGAATAAAAACTAATTACTAATTCATAAGGCGGTATTTTTTATATCTACGAGCCCACATCTCGGATACATTTGAGCCTTTTGTACGTTAACCAACCGATTTATCTGGCATGGTATAAACTATAAACTGACGGAAGATAATATATCCCCACCCCCGCTATCACCGACATTCCTCGGGGATTAGGGGCGGGTACATTGGATTAATACATAAGTAAATGATAAAGTTATAAAAAGACTCAATTAAGAGACTTCTAAATAAATAAAGTTAAAAGATAAATGGTCAAATGGTTTGTCAAAAATTAAAAAAGAAAACACCTGAAACCTATAGACCTACATTGAAATAGAACAGCCGCAAACTTTAGCGAAAACAAACATCCCGTTTCTTTAGAAGTATACGTCATTTTAAGATAAGAATATTTGTTTTTACAAAACATAAACTTCAGCAAAAATTACCTCGAGCCTTTAGTTATTCTTACACCGATGAAAATCACGCTGTGGGGGGACTTTATCCTGTTTGTTGTGTGGGAAGTATCTTCCCACACAACAAACAGGATAAAGTCCTCTAACAAGATACACAGTCCTCGTAAAAAATAACAATACTGAAACTGCGTGATACCTGCATTTTTCTTTTTCGGTTTGGTTTAAACATATTTTTCTAATCTCGTTTGCGAAACAAGTTCTTGCAACTTATATTTATAACTTTCGATTCCTGGAATCAGCCAATACTGGTGTCATATTAAGAAACATGGTCGTGACCCGATTAGGGCTCGGATCCAAGACTCCTGGGTTGAGAAACAGACACCTTAACCACTAGTCCACCACTCCCCTTAATTTATAGTAATTTTAGAGGTGTTAGTGGTCTCAAAAATCAAACTTCGATTGTCTTTACTGATTTTGGATTTTAAGTATCAATAGGTTTGAATCCAATGTCAAAGGTGACAATATGACCTAAATAAAAGTGTTATACTTGTCCTGCATTTCTGATATTTTTTCGGCCGTAAGCTGTATGAGTTTATCTTGGCTTCCGGTGAATTTTGGAACTAGTCGCCGTCATTGTATCCGTCTAT
Organism: Ruditapes philippinarum; assembly: GCF_026571515.1. Taxonomy (NCBI): domain Eukaryota; kingdom Metazoa; phylum Mollusca; class Bivalvia; order Venerida; family Veneridae; genus Ruditapes; species Ruditapes philippinarum. Next base: position 19,814 of record NW_026854607.1, read on the forward strand.
GTGATACCAAAACCAAACCAAAAACACCATAGCTGTCAGTCTTTCGCCGAATATATATAATATAATGTGTATATATAAACGAATATTTATTTTCACAGTCTTTCTTTCTTATTGACACTAGGATATGGATAACTACATCGGTATTTTTCAAGAATATCGCATACCAGCTTACTTGTATTTAATTATTGCCATTATTCTTAATATAAATAAGACAATTCAATCTTCTTTTATTTCTTTATTATATTAAGTCATTTCCAATCACATATTTATGTAAAAAAACACATTCAATATAAAGTGGTTAAATTTCTTATTTCTGTCAGAATAATAAAAGTTTAACTTACAAACTGTTAGAATAGTATAGTAATTAGTATAGTATTTAGTAGAAAGAATTGTTATTTGTTCGCATGTAGTTCGAATATACTTTCAAAACGTATACATAACTAAAATGTTTTTAGTTTAGTCAACGGAAGTATAAAGTGCACACCGGAAGATAGAATATATATTTCAACGAAAACAATCGCGCCAATGCAGTTTGCTTTTTCACATTATCGGCTTCCGATCAAAATTGATAGCACTTAAGTTTGAATAGTTGGTAAATGAAGAAAGACAATCATTCAATATAAGCTTATAAAGTAAGAAGTTTCGATTCATGATCTATTTTTAGCTTTTCAGGCGGCAGGATTGTACTTCATTCCACGATATCTGCTTTAATTAAACCAGCCAATCGCCGGATACTTCCTTATTTGGTTAGAATGATTATGCAAATAAGGTTAAATGCACGCGCTTTATCAATGCTTGTGTTAACGATATTAGTTATATTTTAAGGATAATTTATCCATTGATTCGTTTTTTTTCAACTCGAGTCCAATAGTACTAACTATTAAAGCAATTTGTTTGACTTTTAAAACCATGCCATAACACCCCACCCACCCACACACACAATTTACATCAAAGGAATGCGATAATGCCCTTATAAATAATTAAACTAGCACAAATGTTTCAATGTATTTGTATGTTTTTTGATTGTTTATCAACATAAACATCTTTTTTTCTTAAAGTTATAGTTTCCGAAAACGTCTACACAAACATCGAAAGGGTACTTCTTTTAAAGCACATTCAACGGCAAAGAATGAAAGGAATGAAAAAGAAAGTAAATGATCTATGAACATGCATATATCTGTCATAAACTTTAAAACCTGCACCGCAGATGTGTATTTTATCTTATTATATTACATATAATAAACAAAATTTGATTATTAAAGTGACAAATAAAAATGAATCTTGAATCACATGTAGAAGAGTTGAAAACTTAACCCAAAGCAAGTCTAAACAAAATTGCAAAGAAAATTGAAGTTTTGTATGAAGGATAACATATTTCTTGTGATTAAATTTGTAAAATTTGAAAATTTAGATGAAGACTTCTAGTATTTTATTATTTCATAGGCTGCCAACTTAACGAACATTTATAGCTGGCGAACTTTGTGAAGTTGAAACCGATGTTCACAACGATTTCATGTTAGCATCCACCGTATCCAGCAAGTTCTCATTTAATTTGCGAGATTTTCCGAGACTATGTTTAATATAAGAAAATTTACAAATTTACCGATACGCCTCCATGATATAAATTTTTTTTTTAGGTTATCAAAAGAATTATATAAAAAATAAAAAGAAAAAATATATATAAATAATGTTGCAGAAATGTAAAAATAGCAAAAAAAGATTAAGTATATTATTCTAAGTAATGGATTTAAATGTAAACACATCCGGTAACGTGAAACAAGATAGCGGAAATTGATCAACTCCAAGGGCCAATGAATTTCGCGCAAGAGACTGTGGGTCTGGATTGGAAATTTTTATTTTTTTTTTGAGCTTCTTATCCCTCTGCAATATAAATCTCTAATAACCGCATGCGTAATTAAACAGAGAATGATCACCTGTTAAAAAATGGGATGATGTTAAATTGTGCTATAATAAATTGCCAAGCATTACCAATTTAGTACATGCTCAAACAAACGGAACTGAAAGGCTGAGCAATCTTATAATTATGTTAATCAAAATTCAGGCCTCGACACAAGCGGTGGTCCTTTGGTCCGAGACCACCTGATTTTGACAAGGACCATCTGATATTAAGATCCAGTGGTCCGGTTACACCTCATCTGCTAAAAAGTAAGGCCTGGATATCATACACCCAAATTGTTGCTAACTTTCAGAAACAGTAGGGAGTGAACTTGTATGGAACCTTGGCGATGAAGATGATATTGAAATTGTAGTTGACTGTATATGAAGAGATGTAAAATCTCATGTGGTATAAGAAGAGGTTCCGGGGAATGCCTTGACACAATTATTGCGCGAGTGTCTAGATGACACGGAGATGTAGGCGTGCATTGTATCTGAAGTTTGAAGGGGGTTGGTACAGGGGTGAGAGGGTTGGGTGGGCTGGGGCTAGAACAAACATTAATCTAGGAGCTATATATTAACATACAATACAAAAAGTGAAATATTCTTCTTTTTTTTTTAAAGTATTTCTATCATACTGTATGTCATATAGGTTAGATTTCTAGTGGGCTGGTTAATCGAATGACTTCTTACAAGTCTTTTATCTTGATATTTGTTATGTAGGTACCCTGCTCGTGTCTCAAGTTTCTTCGTCGTCGTCAATGGAGATTTTTCTACATTACAGACAGATGATGTTACTTTATATATGGTTTAATCCGTCTTGGGCGCAGTCCTTGGCTCGTGTTTGTGATTAAAATATGATTATAGTTCTCCTATGCGATGGAAGTCTGGCTCTCTTTTTCTGTATTATTTTATTCACGTTGTTTTGAATGTTTTTAGGTTCTTCAACCATTTTACATAAATAAAAAATAAAGACTGCGTGAAAAAAAGCAAAATCGCAATTGACGACAATTATATTAACACAAGCCGGTGCTAGGGAGCGTGATAGATGTTACACTTTTTCATTATTCCTCATAATACATACTCATTCAAACCGAGTCTGCATTTTTCACGTATTTTTGCTGGATAGATCGCTTTTTTTCCAGATATTGGATGTAAATTATTACTTAAATATGTTAATATTACTCAAACATAGTTAAATAAGTTCAACACTGCGAATAATGTTTAGAATAGACCTTTGTTCTAGGTAGAACCATATTTCTCTTAACTTAATCATGATTTAATGTATCGTTCATTCAGCTGCTGCTTGTGTTACACATCTTTAAATATGAATAAAATGTGCCCTGTTACAAACTGACTTTTAATTTCTAAGACAAAATTTCTAATTCATAAGTCTTTTTTTAACCAATTTTTAACACAACAGAACCTCCTTTTTCATTAAAGAACTACTCGGCTTCCGTAGTTAAGATACGTTTTTTTAAAAAAATAAAATTGAAATAAATACAGAAAGTGACGCAATATTCAAAAGACGCCATATTCATGTTGCGTCACTTGATTAATATATTACAACAGTTATCTTTAAATACTATAATTTCATATTGTTATGTGAACATATTAGGAATTAATATATCAACGTATGAGATTATTAGCCTATATTTCAAAAACGGCGTTTATTGGTCCATAAAAATTAATATGCCATAAAATTTTAACAAATAAAAGGATGTCTTATTTAGAAATTTCTGCCAATATGCATATGATTAACAATTATCTTTTATTACAATTATTTTTATATATTAACGTTCATTGATTGGTCAACACACTGAAACCGGAATGCTTTCTGTTGAACCTTGGAACAATATAGATCTATTACTATTAGTAATGCTTCCTGAAAAAAAAAAAAAAAAAAAAAAACGCACCGGGAATTTACACTTAAATCCGCATAAATATGGGAGAAAATACTTTGGAAAACCACGTCGCTTAAAATAGCGTCCAATACACGGATTACCATGGTATTCTGACATGATCGGCTTATATATACATGTATATTTATACCTTTGCTGCGTTACCAAGCAGTTTTAACTGTTTCTTTGCGACATTAAGAGACGATTAAACGATATTTAAAATCGAATAAAAAATGTCTAACGTTGATCTAATCAATTAGCGTTATTTTGAAACGGGTACATGATTCAACGACGCTACCGGATTTTGTAATTTTAAAGCGTGATAAAATTTCTAAATTTAGCCTATATAAATGAGGGGAAAAACTATAAATAGACATGAAATATATGGTTAATTTGTTCCGATAAAGTGACTACATTACTGTTTTTCATAACGATATAAAATAGAAACCACGAAGCATTAAATATTTACACCTGACGTCATGGCGCATGCGCAGTAGTTTGTTTACAAGCTGTGTTTCATTTACTGCGTCATAAAATCATCGGCTGGTCGATATAGTTTAGTGTTATTATATCGAAGCTGCTACGATGGCGGATCGTGTTTTTATCGCAGATTACATAAAAAAGAAGCGACGTAGAAAGGTAAAAATTGTTTTATTCTTTTCATTAACCAAATATCTAACATTTGACTTAATTTCAGCGGCTGACAATTTGTAAATTTTCAGATATTAGCGTTAATAAAATGCCGGTATGGCGACATTCGCCATTAAGCTTTGAACAGTGATACTGCTGTATTCATGAAGGATAAGGTTCAATAAAAGTGCAGGGTTGTTTTGCTTCTTAACGAAAAAACATTTCCATGATATTGTTGTATCACGCAAAGCGATGTAGGAATAATTTGCACATATATCTTCAGACATTAAATGTATATTTCACCACATCATGTAAATGGTATACATGCATGCATTGCTGATAAATGTGATTTTACGCGTTAATTTATCAGAGGCGGAAAGCCGGAAACTTAACATACGGTTACGTAAGCTTAGAGAAAGTGCAATATACATACAATGTCACTGTATAATCAGTTTCGTGCGGTTTCTATTTTGCCATATTTCATTTATTAAGTGTTGTCTTATTTTAGAAGTAGAATACATGGCATTCGTAGGAGTAAAATCACGTAGATCTATCAATCGTATTTAAAAATGAACTTATACAGTTAAATAAAAAAGATTCAAACTTATTAAGACCATACATTAAAATGTCTGTTGTTAATGGATTTTTTCTAAGATTTATAATTATAACAATTGTTAAAAGACACCCCGATGCTTATAGATAGATGATAGCATCATTCTGCGATTTCGACCTGCACAAGAAAAATGATGTCATCTTTTGTAAAAGTGAAAATCAGAGTCAGTTACAGTGTCGGTTTAATATTCGTATTTATAAAACCATAAATTTTCCTCCCGGATATGTATGTTCTTGTCTATGCAGCTGTGCGGTTTTACATACAAATATTAAACCTTGTATACAGTATAATTGCTTAAATGTGTTTTACTGATCAATAATTTCCGCCATGTAATTTATATAACCTAGCGTTGCATTTGAACTGTTACACTACCACACGTGTACTTATTCGTACACTCACACAATAGGTGAAGATGACTAGATTTAATAGATAACGAATTTAAGTGTTTTGTTTCGATTCCGGTATCAGTGTTAACTTTAAACCACGCTGAAATAAGATGAGATAGAACTCGCTAGAACATGCACTGAGCGTAAAGGTTTCGTTTTTCGTTTCGGTTTAATTGAGAGAAAAAAAGAAGTAAGAAAACGTGGCGTTGGCGTGGTTTATATATTTACATGTAAAATACAGGTTTAAACGATGTATATTTGTACTTTTATATTCAGAATGACATGCTTGCATTCAGTATAATATTCGGTAAGCACTGTCACGCACTTATGTGCACCCATCAAGCACCCGTCTCTCTCCCCATACCATATATAAGTAATTAAGTTAGGATAATAACTATTTTATACATGTACCATGCAAAAAGGTGAATATACACGCGGTTTCATTGTCGTATAAGGTAGATCTACTAAATCTTACGTAGAAAACATGAGGACTTTATAAAGGAATGGTACAGAAAATACATGTATGATTTTGTAGTGGATGACTAACATAATTTTATTGACCGTTAACTTTTATAGCATACATGTAACATATTGTGTTGGAGCATAGATATCACTATGTCCTTGACCTTTAAGAATTAATTGTATTTCTTTCTTTTTTTCAGGGAAATCTTGAATACTTGGTGAAATGGAAGGGATATCCAACACGGTAAAAATATCAAACATTTCTTTTTCCACAACGGTATCTCTTTCTTCAGTTTTATATCACCTGGTCATATAGCACTCTTGTGCCCCTCTGCGCATTTTTTCAGGCACGAGCGGGTACCTGCGTAGAGGTATAAACTTCCGGTAAACTCGATGCATAGTTTCCTCCCTGAAATGATTCCAAAGCCTAAGTCAGGATTCAAACCTACAGACGGCTAAGGGGTCAAGTGATTCCAAGCCGGTGACCATAATGACCATACCTCCGAGCCAATGGATCGCCACGCAGTTGTAGTTATAGCGCTCGTATGGGATGGGCGTTGGTCCTCGTAGCCAGATGTCAAATTAAGATATTATTTGTATACGAAATGCTTATCGTTATGGTTTTAAGAAATGTGAAGGTAACAATTCTAAGTTAAAAAAAATGTTTTAAAATTCCGACAATATGGAAATTGGCGGATGAATAAGTGCTAAATATAAGATTATGAATATATCTTATTTCTTATATCCGCATTCGAGACTGAACATGAACTATTATAATAATTATCATCTTTTTGCTGATGTATTGATTCAAGAAAAGGTGTCTTTAATTCTGTTCCTATATATAGTACACGTTCGATATTGCGAGAAATATGACATTTACACTACATATACTTGCGAATATGACATTTATCTATGGGATTAAACTATGACATCATACTTAAGATAATGTCAATACCTGGTCAAATGTTAATTATTATGTCTCCCCCACCTCGGGGGGAGACATATTGTTTTTGCCCTGTCCGTCCGTCAGTCCGTCCGTCAGTCCGTCAGTCCGTCCGTCCATTCTTCGTTTCCGGACGATAACTAGAGTTCCTTTTGACCTACAGCTCTCAAACTTCATAGGATGAATGGTCTTATTGAGCAGATGATCCCTATTGTTTTTGGGGTCAGTAGGTCAAAGGTCAAGGTCACAGTGACCGTTGGTCAATTTCTCGTTTCCGGATGATAACTAGAGTTCCTTTTGACCTACAGCCCTCAAACTTCATAGGATGATTGGTCTTATAGAGCTGATGATCCCTATTGTTTTTGGGGTCAGTAGGTCAAAGGTCAAGGTCACACTGACCGTTGGTCAATTTCTCGTTTCCGGATGATAACTAGAGTTCCTTTAGACCTACAGACCTCAAACTTCATAGGATGATTGGTCTTATTGAGCAGATGATCCCTATTGTTTTTGGGGTCAGTAGTTCAAAGGTCAAGGTCACAGTGACCGTTGGTCAATTTCTCGTTTCCGGATGATAACTAGAGTTCCTTTTGACCTACAGCCCTCAAACTTCATAGGATGATTGGTCTTATAGAGCAGATGATCCCTATTGTTTTTGGGGTCAGTAGTTCAAAGGTCAAGGTCACAGTGACCGTTGGTCAATTTCTCGTTTCCGGATGATAACTAGAGTTCCTTTTGACCTACAGCCCTCAAACTTCATAGGATGATTGGTCTTATAGAGCAGATGATCCCTATTGTTTTTGGGGTCAGTAGGTCAAAGGTCAAGGTCACAGTGACCGTTGGTCAATTTCTCATTTCCGGATGATAACTTGAGTTCCTTTTGACCTACAACCCTCAAACTGGGGGGAGACATATTGTTTTTGCCCTGTCCGTCCGTCAGTCCGTCCGTCCGTCAGTCCGTCCGTCCATTCTTCGTTTCCGGACGATAACTAGAGTTCCTTTTGACCTACAGCTCTCAAACTTCATAGGATGAATGGTCTTATTGAGCAGATGATCCCTATTGTTTTTGGGGTCAGTAGTTCAAAGGTCAAAGTCACAGTGACCGTTGGTCAATTTCTCGTTTCCGGATGATAACTAGAGTTCCTTTTGACCTACAGCCCTCAAACTTCATAGGATGATTGGTCTTATAGAGCTGATGATCTCTGGATGTGGTGAATTTTTGTTTCAAGTATCTACCAGAGAGGCTTCATTGTGAAAACGAGTGGAGTCATCCCAACACACTACAGTTATCATGATTTTACATACATTGTAATTTGAGTTGTCTTTCAATAGTGTAAAAAAATCTGACAATATGAACGTTTGTTTCAAGTATCATCAAAATCCTTTAAAGGTTTGAAGAATTATGGAGCAGACACAATTTCATTTAATTTCATTTGTGAAACTATATATGATATGACCATCAAGTGCAATTTCGTTTGACGCCCGCCTGCCATACGCTGATTGAATAACCAGGATTTTCAAAATTGAATACCTGGTTAAAAACAAACAGTTTAGGAAGCATCTTCTCATACAACCTTAACAATAGAAACCATCCATAGACAGCCTTCATTGAAGTGACTACCGGGTATTTACATTATCTTATCTCCATTTCCATTCCTGTTTCCATTCACAGTTATTCTCAGCAGTGGGGGAGACATGCGCTTTTTTACAAAAGCATCCTCTAGTTTGTTATGTATCGGGTGTATTATCCAAAATGTCAAAAATCGTGAATTTTATTCTGAAATAACAATACAACTGAGGATGTGGGCGATGGGAGGTTTCGGTAGTATTGCGCCACTCCCGTTTTGCCACCTTTTGTCTGTCTTCTTGTTTCGGTATTTGATCATGATTTATTGTTCTTTTGATAGAACTATGTGTGTAGTCGTTTGGGAGAAGTTCTAAAAACGGATTTGTAATTTTTATGATTAAGAATTTTGCTACTACGCGGGGGTGTTTAAGGGTTATTTTAAAAACGGAAAGAAGACATTACCGCATTTGGCAAGTTGTCAGAGCTTAACTTGTATCAATAATTGTGCTTTTTTAAAAAAACTATACAAAGTATATGTCATTTTTATCAGTTATTAATAATGAACGGTATTTGTTAATTAATATTTATTATTATCTTAAAAAAACAACAACAATTTACGTTATTTGCGAAATGACCGCTGCGCGTTTTAATTTTGTCACAGAAAGTAGATCCATTACGTTTATTGTATTGACAAGAAAATCACAGGCATTCGTCTGCTGTAGAATCTAGAAGAGTCTTTCGCTATATTTTAGAAAAGCAAATGATATCGGCAATCTTGTCTGTCTTTGTTATTCAATAAATAAAGATATAGTCTACAAGCTAAATTTATAGATAGATTCTTGAACCGTCATTCATTAATTAGCAGATCAGTCTATACAGGAAAAGTTTGCATGAGTCAACGATATATCTTCATGGAAGTGACTAATATCAATTTTAAAATGTGGGAAATATTAAGTATTATAATCGAACGAAAGGAAACAGTATCCTAGAAAGTTCTTACATATATTATGTTATTGTTTAATATCAATCAAAATATCGTACGATCATAAGATCTAGAAGTCTATAAATAGAAACAAATAGAAAAAGCGATAATTTACATTGTAACGATTCCATTATTTGAGACGACATCTACGTACGTCACTTGGTCACATGACCACTTTTAAAGACAAATTAATATACAAAGTGTGTCATTGTTACAGTATACACTTCCCCACCGTTTATAAAAGAGGCGAAGTTGGAATTCAGTAAAACAACACTTAAGTACAGATTACAGAGTACGAATTGTTAATGTTATGATGTTGGAAATGTGAAAAGAATATAAAAAATGCTGTCGTAAACTTGAACACTTCTAGATTTAATTAATATGCCATGATACGGGATTCCTCAAATTGTGGTTGTTTTCTAAAGTGCAAGTTGTTTCTAGTGCACGTTATCTGGTATCTAAAATCAATTATGGGTAAAATAACAGATGAACAAAGTAGAATGATCTCAGCGGAAACTGATAATAGAAATGTTCAACGTACGAAAGTTTTAAGTGACGAGTGATAAAATTATAATAAAGAAGAATTTTGAAGACAATGAATTTTAGATACAATAGTCGTTTTCAGACCAAATTTTGAAGACAATGAAGTTTAGATACAATAGTCATTTTCAGACCAAAACTGTTCCGTGGAAACTCCCTTTTTATTTCGCCGCGTGACATGTTTAAGAGGGTTAAGGCATTCCATCTAGTGTGCCTTAATAATTTTTAGTAATATGCATGTATACTTTGCGTTAATTAAAAAAGTTAACTTTAAAGAATAACAACAAACTCAATTTTTTTCTTTTCTTTCAAATTGATTAAGCGCTTTTATCAACATAATGATTTATATGATGCGTGGTATATATTAAAGGCACACAAAGTGTTTTAGATATGAACTTTACTTTCTCCAAGAAGTACGATACATGTGTTGTAATAATGGATTTAGAATATGAAAGATGCCTATAACCTGACGAATTATAGCGCTGAATGTGAAATAATTTAAGAAAAAGAAGTGGTATTTTGACTAACATACTAATTGCCCAAACGTGATAGAAGATTTTAAGTGCCAATGAGTAACTTTTTTAAAACCGCAAACAGAAAAGTAAAAATATAAAACTTAAAAATATGAAAATATCTACATTTTCTAGGCTTACTGGGCCTTTAAAGTTGTGTCTCTGCGAAATATACGTCAGGAAATTTCTTGAGTGTTTTTTCTCGTGGAAAAAAACGTGAAACAACTTAAGATGTGACCTGTTTCTATAATAGAGTGTATATTATCAGAAGAAAGTGGACATAGATTAAGATCTTTTACTGCGAAATTTGTATCGATCCACGATCTTTCCTTAGTTTTTGTGAACTTTAATTTAAAAAGTACAAAAAAAGTTAGAATATCGTGTGATTAAGGTGAAGTTACTTGGTCAAGTTACATCAGAAGAAAAGACGATTACTTGAAACATAATTATGTCGGTCTCAGATTCTATATGGAATACAAAATGTATATGATATTTGCTGGAAAAACTTTTTCGTATTTTTGTGTACTCGGCTCCCAATGGCTACGGGTAAACAATGAACCTGCTTAGTTTCTTAAATTCGGACTTTACCTTGGAACTTACCATTGGATATCAAGATGATATGAGCCGCGTCACGACAAAACCAACATAATGGGTTTGCGTACAGCATGGATCCAGACCAGATGCGCATCCGCACAGTCTGGTCAGGATCCATGCTGTTCGCTATCAGTTGTAATAGGGTTTGTAAGCGAACAAAATGGGTCCTGATCAGACTGCGCGGATGCACTATATTGGTTTTGTCATGACGCGGCTCAAATATATACTTGATCAGCTATTAGTAATGAACCTGGTCAGGCTGAATGGAGGTACAGACTGGCTTTGCATTATACTGGGTGACAAAGGCTATAAATACTTCCGGTTGCTGCAGGTCAAGTGTTAATAACCATGACGTTTTGAAGCATAATAATTGTTAGCACTTGATGACTTTTCATTCTCTAAAAAAAACGAAGCAAAATTGTCTTCGTTCCTTCCTTGAATACACATGATTATGTGATATATAAGTAAATAAGTAATTGCAATATTTCGAATATTTGAACAAGTACTGTATAATTATACGAGCGGTCTTTTTTTGTTGTGTAATTATACTTATGTATTTATCTCATTTTTAACAATGCTGGTATTATTTTTACCAGATCTTTTGAATTTCAAGTTACGTTAACGTGTACATTATCAACATCTTCAAATTATAGTTTCACGGATGTAGTTTAGATAATTAATGGACCTTCACTTCTTTATCAGTCTGATAACATTACGTTAAACGAATTTAAGTACACAATCATGCATTCGCACAAAATATTTTAGACAAAAAAGGGCATGGAAATTAACTCGCGTATTTTCTATAAAAAGTGCAAAATTCGTTTGTGCGCCAATGATTTTCTACACGAAAACGTGACAAGATATTATTTAAAAAGCTTATCATAGCTTAAATATGTGCTGCATTTTTATACATGTACGTGGGATGGGAGGGCACGCTATCTGTCCGTGATCAATACAAATTAACTATTCAAAAATCTGCATTTTACAATACTTATACTCTACAGATACATCGTACGATTTACTTGAAAACGTGCGTCGGTGAAACACGAGTGTTTAAATAATTATGCCATTTCAAAATTGGTACAACACTGTGCCGATGACACATTTTTTTAAGTGAAATATAATTTAAAATGAAATTACGCAATGATTTACATTATATTAATCATTTTTTTAACAGTCATAAAACGCCACTGATTACCGAGTTTAAGCGATTTATTGCGCTCCCGATAACAATGTTACGTAAGACCATTAATTAAGTAATACGAATTAATTAATGCGCGGCTTACGCGTGTTTGAGCTGAATTAAAAACGATTACGTAATGTATGCGTAAGGTGAAAATGCTAATTAACTATCAGAAATATTTATTACCTGAGTTCGTTTTTTGTCGAACATACTGTGATATGATACTTTCACACAATCGCGCAACCTTCATGAATTCGCAAAACAATAAACTGCGTCATGGAACAAAAATATTGATAATTTAAAAGCGCTTTGACATCGAAACTTAATAAAAAAAAATCGAATCGTCTCTCGCACTGTCTGGCATCTGGTCTCAACGAAATGAAAATATGAAAAAAAAGGATATAAATTTGTTTTTAATTCCTTAATTTAAATATACATGAGTATAAATTGTTTAGTAACAGATTTGCCGGTAGATAACTCGCGACCTTTTCAAACGCTTTCGCGAGCTCACACTGCTGTAACATGTTGCGTGCCCGTGCTTCAAATCGATTTCCACATTAAATATCCAATTAAAAAACCAGATGTCGCGAATGGATGCAAATTTAATAACTCGTTAAATATGAGGATCAGGACAATCGCAGAAATGCCGTGGAATATTACATTCCTGTAGTCCATATGTCAGTCATTGCTTCTTTCTCTTTTGGTAGTAAATATTTTGGCGCCAAATTGTGTGGGACAACGACTTTGTTTGGAAAACAAAGAGACGTATGGAAACAAGGCTTTTTCTTTCTTTATTTGAGACCATTTAGTGACAAACGTCGATAATTAATTTTCAAGTTTACTATAAAATTGATAGTTTTTTTCTAGACGCGTTTTTCTAGCACGCGCTTTTAGTGTCCAATCGTGCGAATGCCTACTTTATTTTGAATGAAGATAAACGAGAAAAAGATAAAAGAAGCAAGGATTCGGCGCAATTAAAAGGACATACTACTTCATTATTGGGGAGTCCGTGCCCGTTTGATCAAACAACTTGCCTCTCACGGGTTCGACACGCGCAAGCGTCTTCGGATTCTGCCATGTGAGAAAGCTATCTAGCTAGCTTACGGAACGTCGGTGGTTCTACTCAGGTAGAAGTTCGAGCCTGAAGTAATGCACAGAAGTGCACCTGAGGTCTCCCTCCACCAGTAAAAGACCTGAAAAGTCACCATATGACCTTTACAGTTTTGGTGCGACGTAAAACCCAACCCAAAATTAATTATTTAAAGGTGGTTACAACCTCTTAACACTGGTCAGCTTTTACACTTAAGCTGTGCATGACTATCTTAAAATAGATTTTATACAATTTATATTTCCCCTCCCTTGTTTTTCTTCGTCTTTTTTACGCATGTTATGAATTGTTAAGGAAAAACAGTGTTGTTTACGAATCTTGTTACATATGAATTTGTCGATTGCTACGCACAACGGTTTCTATTTTGTACATGACACGGACGCTCGGCATGATCGAGGAAATTACGGACTTTAGTAGACCTTTCAACTCGCCTTCAACTTTTACTCGCGGTAACACGTAATGGTAAACAACTACCGGTATCACACGAATCTAGGTTTTTTTTTTCGAATAAGCGATAAACTTTCTCGCAATATTGATAAAGTGTCTTATATCTGTCAGACAAAGGTACATATATTTTTATGTATATATGTGCATACTGTATTTCATAATTAATTGAGATCTATTGTGGTTGTTATTTATATAAGGTCAAATCGTGAAATTATTTCTGAGGACATGTTTTGTAATATATTAAATATGGTTGAAAATAGGCTACATCGTTTTCAAGCAAGAAGTTGTTATATAAAACATCGGGGGGGGGGGGGGGGGGTCGTTGAAACATTACGAACTTTCTTATGCACGTGAACTTATCGAAAATACCCAATTCTCAAACGCGCGGGAATAAAAATAAAGTGAAGCGAGAGGGTTGGCGGCTGCATTGTCTTTGTTTGATCCGTAACATTTTAAAAGGCGGGTAATAAAATTGATTATTTTGAAAGAATTCCACCACAAATCGTTATATCCGTGTTTGAGTTAATGATTATTCGGATTAGTAGGCCGATTTTAATCTTAATATGTTTACGGGTAAACAATATGGATCCCTAGGGACGAGTCTGTTCATATTTTTTGTTAATTTGGTAATGTTAGTTTAGGTCAATGCGGACCGTATCTTTATTATATATGAATACCCTTTTGTTACACGTTTGTAACTTGTTATTGAAAACACCGTGATCGTATTAGATAACGGGTCCGGGTTGAAACCTTAGACCAGCAAGATTACTATTTACGTACCGCTGACTTGTAAACAACCCTTAAAAGGTAAACAGGTGTATTGTAGTACGGCTAGAGCACTCTAATGTGTCCTATAGCTAATTCCACTATAGTTGTCGCGAAACTCGCATGTGCTGTTTTAACATACGTTGCATGGCCGTTTAGCATTTTTCCTGTTCCATGGATTTTAAATTATTTCAGTGTTTGGAAGCTATCCAGGTAGCTGACGGAACGTCGGTGGTTCTACTCATGTCTAAAATAATGCACGGATGGGGACCTGGGGTACCGTATGGCCACGTGACAATTTCGTGCAGCGTCGCTATGACTTAAACCCCAACAACAACAACGTTAACGTACTTGCAAAAAGAAGATTTTCAGCCATTCTCATTAAGCGAATATATTTTTATATTCATAACAGAGACCTTTAACATTTTATAGGGTTTTAATAAGGATAAAATATAAAATGGGAATTAATATGTATACATGCATTTTCATTCTAAAAGAACTGTGAAATTCATTTTAATCCGGTTATTGTTTTGGTGTTACATGTATTATGTTTTTGTATTATTATTTCTCCCCTTTGGCATTTAAATAAACTCTTGTCGCAGTTGCCACATAAGTTGAAATTAACTACTTTTGCTTAATTTTCTTTTGCGTTTGTCTTACATGTTTATTATGGTATGTTCCAAGGTATGAAATATTGCACGTACACTATTAAACAAGTCAACTTTATCCACGTAAATACCTAATGAGTTATCGCTAATGCGTTCGTGCGTAAACCAATAAAGCATGTTTCACGTATATATACTGTTTTAATCATTTTCTTTAACATTTAATGATAATAATGATACTTTATGCACGTAATTTTTTAAAGAAGTCGTTTATATTTCCACAGTGTTTATGTTTACGTGTAAACAGAGATGAAACAAGAAAATTGGCTTATGCTTGCATACGTTGCAAAAGATAATGCAAAATTATGCTATAGATAATGCAACTTTATGCTATAGATAATGCAACATTATGCTTTAGATAATGCAACTTCATGCTATAGATAATGCAACATTATGCTATAGATAATGCAACATTATGCTTTAGATAATGCAACATTATGCTATAGATAATGCAACATTATGCTATAGATAATGCAACATTATGCTTTAGATAATGCAACATTATGCTATAGATAATGCAACATTATGCTATAGATAATGCAACTTCATGCTATATATAATGCAACATTATGCCGTTATGCCCTAGATAATGAATGCATCATAATGTTACAGACAATGCAACATTATACTGTAATAACACTTGTTATCTACTAGTGTTAATAAAGTCGTTGATGTTTACATTTCTGCAAGAAATAATGCAATAATTCAACAGAATGCGTGTTTACTATAAAAGACTGTCGTTTATGTTTACATGCTAGAAATAATGCAACAGGGTGTTTATTTACTGTGAAAGAAATCGAGTTTATTATCGCCTATAAATTACATGCCAAAATCAAACTGAATGCTAATTGTTTATTGTTATACGTATAGTATACAGTAGTACAATCTTTTACTAAAGGAAAAAAAAAACTTTATTGAAATGCTTTAATTATATCAGATTACTGTTTGTTTATTTGTTACATGTACGAGTATAACGCATATTAATTAAATGTAAAAAGAAAATCGTTTTATGTTTTACATTCTAGATATAATACAACAGGATATGCGTGTTAATTATTGATGGTTTATATTTTTTCAGACACTGCACTTGGGAACCTAGAGAAAACATACTTGATGCGTCCTTGATAAAACAGTTTGACGAGGAGTAAGTGCATTTCTATTCACTGATTTAGTTTGCTTGATAAGTATAACAAGGTCGAAAGTACTACTCAGTTGATGTTGAGACAGATAACCAACCGCCTTTTGTGCGCGCGATGATAATACATGTATGTACATGTACATCTGTGTATATCACCGGAAGCACGTGTGAGCGTCTCCCTCGGAAAAAACAACTTTGTAGTAATCTTACTTTTTTAGAGTATAAAAAAGTTTATAATATATATGAAGAACTATTAAAAGTGAGTTTCATTCCGAAACTTATTCCTAAGTTTAATTGAGGAAGCGTGGGGGGGTCAAACTTACGACCTCTGGAATTATAGCCAAACAGAGTTATCACTGGTCTGCTGCGCTCGCAATGATAATACAGTCAAGTAATTTGCCGTTCTTTTATACCTGAGCTGTTTTACGTCTGTTTTCTATTGTTGACAGTAGCCTGGAAAATATGTTTCTTTTATTTCTGTGACAAATTACTTAACTTTGAGCAACAGCAGAAATCATTTAACCGCCTTTGCATGTATTCTAGAGGAAAATTAAAGTTAAAATTAATCCCTGAAAGTCAATGCCATAATGAGTAGGTAGTGTCAATATTTCTGAAAGTCCGTGTTCTAAATTAAATTCTCAGCGTCGAAGAAACCTAGTTTTCTTATTTGACACGCTTAATTCAGAAAGTTGGAAACCGCCGATATTCAAAGGGTTACAGCGTCCATAAAAAATAATATGTCACAAGCTGGCTTATTCTGTATAATCAATTATATATATTTAATATATACGTTTCTAGAACTGTCTTTGAATGCGATAGCTGATTATCTTCTGCTCAGCACGCGCTGCATTCGTCTGCTTCTTTCTGCTTTTATCGGTAGATTACTCAATATCCGTTGTAGCGTTTAAATTCTTATGTATACCTAATTTAGAATAACATGTACATATATGAATAGTTGAATATTAAATTGGTATATAACCGCGACACGTCTCGCTTTTCGTTCAATACATAAAATTATATTATAAAACAATGGCAGAATTAAAAGGGTTTTACTCCCGTGTATGTGTTAGTATATGCAAACTTTAGTATGCGAGTACCTTGTAGTGCATGCACGAGGCGGGAAAAATAATTATGCTACATTTTTCATTTTCATAACTTAAATGTAAGCACTTGCTCAGAATTATTAGACGCTCATGGCTTGTGACTGCCCGTCGGTCTATGACAAAAATACCGGTAGACAGACAGACATACATACTCCCGACGAGCGCAGTGGTTTAGTGGTAACACTTTAAATCCAAGTGTCGTGAGTTCGATCCCCTGTCACTCCAACTACAATTACTAACGGATGTTAAAAACCGAGGTTTTCCGTATAGTGGGGATTTAAATCTTCATTAGGAATACCTAACCGATTGTTCTTATTCGAAATTTTACGGAAAGGGCCGAGAAGTTGCAACTTTCAGCCTTATATACTCAATTGCCTTGCACATGCTTAATCAATTGCTCTTAAACATAGAAACCTACCTATTGAAAACAATCTCAATGTATCATGTAGAAAGTGACACATAGTTCTTGTCTTTAATTGTCTGAATACTTCTGAAAAGTGAATCTAATTGATCACCGTTTCGATCTGATTCGCCGACAGTCAGACATGATTCAGACCTCACTGACTAATATAGGCCAGTGCTTAAATAATGCCAGTGAATAAAAGTGAGTAATGTATGTGACTAAGTGAAAAGCCTTGCCGACAGTCTGTACAAAACATAAATATCATATTGATTTAAGAAACGATAATTTGTTTATTTTTGTATATTTCTAATTGTGATAATTATTTTCTCTGGTATTGATTTTTTTTGTTGATATTTCGGTGATTTTTATTAGGTTCTAGTTATATTAATGCTATTTATAAAAAAAAAACACGTTATATATTCACGATAAAAAGTACATGTTAATTAGGCTATATATAAATGTACTCGTAAACGTATATAGACAGACGTATTATTAACATGTTCACATAAATGTGCTATATTAAAAAAATGAGCCGCGTCACGACAAAACCAACATAATGGGTTTGCGACCAGCATGGATCCAGACCGGCCTGCGCATCCGCGCAGTCTGATCAGGATCCATGCTGATCGCTTACAAACCCTATTACAAGTAAAGAAACTGATAGCGAACAGCATGGATCCTGATCAGACTGCGCAGATGCACAGGCTGGTCTGGATCCATGCTGGTCGCAAACGCATTATGTTGGTTTTGTCATGACGCGGCTCATGTATTAAAAAACTACTTTCTCAAAAAATTATTATAGGTGACCTTTAAGTAAATGCTTACGTGGATCAGACAAATAGTTATGAAGCAGTAACGACCTTCTTGGGAGTGATTTATTGAGATATTTTAGCATTTGCTGTAATAAACACGTACGTCTATAAATGTACTATAGGGAAATATAATTGTATCGCAATAGCTTTTCTGTAAGCTCTGAAAAGGGTACTTTTTTTTTTCCGTAACTATCATAAATTATCACGATTCTTAAAGCTGGATTACTTATTTTCATGAAAATTGTGAAGTTGTATTAAAAAGCGTCATTATTGTCAAGTTTACAAGGAAAGTAAACGGCTCTTTCGATCCACGTAAATTACAAAGTAAAAGCCAAACTATGCAATAGCCTATATTGCGTTAGTCACGCAGTAGAAATATGGTGATATACATGTATACTTGAAAATCAGTCATTCATTGCATATAACATGTTTTTTCACCACTTGAATTATGAATAATTTTACTTTTCTTTACATCTAAGTACATTTTTTCTTCAAAGTTGATTTTCTTGAAATTGTTTTACTAATCTGGAGGCATGAAGCTTTTATTTATATTTGGATTCATAACATCTGTAGTTTAGGACCCTCTCGTATTTATATCAAAATTTTGCTTTGTTTTTTTTTACAAGTGATAATTAGAAGCATTAAACTATGACAGCACAATCAGTAGACACATTTTGTATTTAAATGTTTTTTTTTGTCATGATGGTTGTTTTAATATTTTGTTTTATTATTCATTTTCAATTTTATTTCTTCACTTCTTGGTTCTTTTATTCCCCTTCATATGTATATTTTTTTTTGCTGAATCATCGTGAATACACATTATCGGTATATTAAATGTATCATGTATTATATATGTAAACTCGTCGCCTACTTGAATGCTTGACAAAATATTTATAAATATCATCTGTGCAACCTTAGTTACATAAGTCCTATGAAATAAGATACTGCGCTTAATACATGTATCATGTATAATAATTATAATAATACTAATATCTCAGGCTATAGAGAAAATAACAGACTTTGATAATTAAAAAAAATAATATGATCTTAGGTTATTAGCTTAGATTTCTTTTGTTAATAAAATTTTTTGTTGTCTTAAGATCTTACTTTTTTTAACGTTACTTGATGTATGTGTTTTCTTGATTGAAAACATTATAACGCTTCCACGTTAAAGTTTCTTTAAAGTTTGAAAGATTTAATATAGGTATTCACTCACACATACGCACGCACACACATGCACTTTTTTAATTTTAACGCTTACAAGTGAATTTTAGGTTACTTTAATTTAGATTTGTTTCTACAACGCTTCAAGATACACTAGAGAAAGAAATCAAACCTAACATCAAAATAGTACTTTAAATTGTTGGCATATACAATGTACTTTAAACAAAGCTTTTTTAGAACGTGTTCTTTTTTCTAGAACAATATTTCAACCTGTTTGCATACACCGAGAAATTTATAAAACACTAAACTCCCTTGAGTTGATAAATTGTCTTGTCCACATTTCACTTTGGAAAAAAACATATGAGCCGCTTCATGACAAAACCAACATTGTGGGTTTGCAACCAGCATGGATCCAGACCAGCCTGCCGTCCGCGCAGTCTGATCAGGATCCATGCTGTTCGCTTACCAACTCTATTACAAGTAGAGAAACTGATAGCGAACAGCATGGATCCTGATCAGACTGCGCGGCTGCGCAGGCTGGTCTGGATCCAGGCTGGTCGCAAACCCATTATGTTGGTTTTGTTGTGACGCGGCTCATATTATATATTTTTAATGAAAAAAAATGTACGGACTCAATAACGAACAATGCAGACCACGATACGTCGGCACGAATGTACCGACTGAATTTGGTCTGCACTAGTCACAGGGGTAGAACAACAACAACAACTATTCTCAACGGATATAAATAAAATACTGAAAATGTCAGGCCTCTTATATTTCGAAGACTTAGATTTTTCTCCAAGTTTCTTAGATATAATGTTACAATTTATCTTCCTATTACCCCTCTGTGAACTCCATAGTGAATCAACATGTTTACCACAAATATTAACCGTGTTTTTCTATCAATGGAAACCAGGCTTCAAGGCCATCTATTGGCTCTTCAATATCATATCGATGCAAGGCGAAGCAGAGCCTTGCTGTTACAGTTCTTCTAGAACTGTTTACTTAGTGTTTTGTTTTTCCAATAAAACATGATCTACAGTTCGCCCTATTGAAATTGATCCTAATTTAACAGAGAAGAGATCTGAAAATCTAAATTAATTGTTGTTAAAGCAGCATGCCATCGAATCAATGCTAATTTTCCGGAAAATTTTGAAAAATTATTCAAAAGTAAAATATTTTGAAGTGAACAACGAAAGTAATACATGTATCGACATTGCAAACAACGCTTACAATCCACGCAAATTACCAGAAGGAGACAAAATATGCAAAAAGTAGCCCTAACTGTATCAGTCACTTAGTAGAAATATTGTGATTAATAGTGCAAAATCAGTCATTAATCGCACAAAACATGTTAAGTTTTACTTGAGTCTTTTACTTTTCTTAAAATCTTAGTACATTTTTCTTAAGTTTGATTTTCTTAAAATGTTTTTTGCTCATCTGGAGGCATGCAGCTTTAACTGGATTTTTATTTCTGTATATTTCATCTGTTAACTTAAGTGTTGTTAACAAGTCATCTTCAGTGTTTTTACTTCAGATTTGTTTTTTGCTTTAAATAATTATAGGTGAGCAATTAAACGTCTAAGCATCATTCGTGACTATTAAAGATGCCTCAATTTACCTTATTCTATAAACAATAATTGTAGCATAATTTAAGAGTAACTTTCCGCGGAATTATTGCGCCGCGCGTGATGATGCGGTTATTTTATTAAGCATCATTGTCGAATGAATCATACCAGATGTTAAGAGTACATGACAATTGCACGATTGTTCCGGAAGTGCTTTGAGCGTTTCTTTTTTTCCAATTTAACAGTTGGGGTTATTTTCACTTGCCTTCTATCTCGATCAAGGTCGAAATTTCAAGAGGACGCGTTTTTCCTTTTAATATTCATCATTTTTTATAATTCTCAATGATATTCAATTTTTATATATTTTCCACTTTGTCAGTGGTGCTTTAGATGCCACATGAAACCTCAGACGACTTTTATCGGACGTAATCATTCTCGTCTGCTATGTTCTGACTTTCTTCTATTTCTCAATATAGATTTCATAACATTATTGGAAGGATTATATGGCAGGCATTTTCTGTGGCAGAAACAAATCGAAGAGGTGAATGTCTTTCGAAAAAAGCACGTAACTAACTTCTTGAACCGCGATAGAAATCATATACAAAAGTACATATACCTGATAAAAGGGCGTTGCGTATAATCGTTCACCTTTTAGCTAGCTAGTTAATCCTAAATTGAATAATCCCATTATGTTATGATTCCCGAAAATAAAACTTACACGTGAATTCATTTCAGTGCCGCGAATGCCAGTTACCACGCTAATTATATAGAATAAATATTGTTGTGGGCGCAACCCACAATTATGAAAATGCGCCTCGGGAAATTACATTCAATGTTACTGTTCAGAAAATGTATGAAGCTCTATGTTCGGACAGTATCTCTGCTCATATTTTACTAGAAATATATATATGTTGTTAATTTTCTTGTCTTTTTCTTGTATTTCAGGGGCTATGATCCACGTAGGGTGAGGGCGGCCTGCCGGAAGAAGAAAAGGAGGCGAAGTGAGGTAACTACTCGAGACTAGGATTTATACTTTCATAGTTTTCATAACATTGTCCCAAATATTTAAACATATTAAAATAGAATGCAAGCTCACATGTAAGGATGGAGATATTTGCCGATTTTTCAGCGTTTTCTGGGGTTATCTTAATATCACGTGATATAAGGAATAATATATTCTTCATATAATACTTGTTTTATATCATGAGGTTATTATACATTGTTGAGTACAATAATGAATTGTATTGGGAGAGAACAGAAACCTATATTGGACGACGCGCTTGCCGAATCTTAAATGGGTTTACAGTTGTGTACAAGTCCAATACAATAAGTATTGTGCTCAACAGTGTATAATGACCTCTTTATTTCACACAAATACTTTCGAAGGGAAAATACATTAAAATAAAGACAGCGGCGTGTTATATTTCATTAATCAAGTATGATATGGATTTGATATAGACATTTTGGACTCTGCAAATGAAAATGGAGCTATAAATGTGATATCTAATTTTTGGACTCGAAAAATGAAGAACGAATCCGCCATCTACATTTTAATGGCACTTGAATTTTTCTTTTCTCAAAAAAACATGATACAAAAACTTATATTTTCGTAAAATATTCGTCTGCCATAAACAGCTGTTCATCAATTCGTTATGTTGCTATGTATTGGCTGATCACGTGTTGTCAAAAATAGTGACAGCATATATTCATTTATCATTGATTTTTCTTAGTTTTTTTATTATAAAAATTGCAGTTCACTGCACTTTGCGTTGAATGACAGATGTTACAAATTCTTTGTTTTGTTTGTTTTTTTATCCATTATTAAACGTTGTGATGTCTCGAATTAGATCTATATATGGTGTAAATGGGTTCAATATGGCTATTAATCTTTCATTTAATTCAATTTATTACCACATGTCCGACCTTTGCTTCAATTTTGTCAACATTCGGTGATTTAGTACTACCGAAATATATCTATTATTGTCAATTTTTTGTGCAATTAAAGTTAATAACTTAATATATAATAAATGAATAGACCAGCGCATGCGCATCGTAATGTTTGAATATCATCTGTTCACATGTTATGTACATGTGTGTATTACTATGTTAGGCGTGGTTAGGTTGTAAAATCTTTGAGGGGAAGATTCAGTATGAGAATTTGATCTCCTGTCTCGTCATTTCGGTTAACTTAGACCGAATGCGAAGCTAAGATATACGTGATCAATCTTAGATGATTCAAGGAAAGTAATAAGATAAATTAAAAGAACATAATAATGTTATGATCATCTTAAAGAAGGGAATGAACAAATAAAATAAGTAAATAAATAAATAAAGATGCTCATATTTACTTGAGTCATAGTTTGTTTAACTGAAGTTATCTCAGTGTTAATTCATAACTGTAGCATACTTATGTAAAATGTATGTAAGTATTTCATTTTTATTACTACATACGTAAATAAACTATGTCATGCATTTCACCACGCATTTATAATTTAAAAGCATTAATACTTCTCCAGCAATGCATTTCGTCACGCAGTAGCTTTCTGCGCTCAATTTGAAATAAATGAAAAACACACAGGAAATGTACAAATATCTATGTACATTAATTAATACATGACTACGTTGAAAATTTGCCGTTGCCTGAAGGCTAAAGGGATTGGATCTCTTAAATTTTTACGAACACGTGACAGTGCCCCTTCAAGGTCATTAAAATGTATATGTGAATTTCTTAAAGTGACTCCACTTTTTAAAGATGACGGGGCTGAAATTATTAGTCCTAGATATGTGTACTATTTGATGTAGGTCAGTACTAATAACTTATGAGCAAATTTTCAGATCATTTCCTCAATCTGTTTTGCCAGAACGATTACTTTTATTGTTCATGTAGAATGACCTAAAAATGAAAAGCGTTGCAACGGTATATTATAATCATGAATGATGTTCAGATCTAATGTTGTTAGCCAGTGTCTTTCCGAGAGTTCCCGTTTAAACAGACTCACATTCTTTCTTTTCTATTACAAATATGCAATTGTAATGTGAAAGTAAATTCGTAGATACAGACGATAAAATAACGAACTTAGTATTTCCTAGAGCTTTTCCATTAAATAATAATACGCGGTATACTAATTCAGGACTAAGTACGAAAAGGTCAATTTCAAATTAAGTATTTTGTCGTCTGCTATAGGCAACTGATCCTATCCATGCGCCTAGTGTCGTCTAAGCATGGTCTGCACTGTTCACTATTCAATATCGTTTGAAAATTTCCCTAAAAAGTATAGTTTTCTCCATTTTGACAAATGGGCACTTCCATTATCGTATTAAAGGTGGTAAGGGTTAAACAGTAATGAAATTGGGTCAAGTTTGTTTAAAAAATGGGCAAGTCAATTATCATATTTATATCTAAATCAAACAGGAAGAATTTGCCAAATTTAGTGCAAGTATATTTACGTTATCGAATTAAATGAGATAAAACACCGTCAAGAGACTTTATTGGTTTTTAAACACTATTTTTTTTTCAAACAATAAACGAAGTTAACTTCCGTGATGCATTCCGTTTTGATATCGCTTTCATTTTTTGAATTTGAAATTTGAATGAATATTTTAACGGTTTCACATTTAAGGAAGTTATGTAGGTTTGAATTTAGAGGACGAGTTATAAAAGGAAGTTAAATATTTAAATTTCTGTGACCGCAAAATAAGTCGCCATCTATTTTATGTGTTATACTCGTCAATATATATTACATGTTGACATGTACATGTGATCAGTTTATACCGGCCTTCAAATTTGAAAATTATGACAGCCGTGTAATAAATGTTCGTTATAAATTACACACTTTGGTGTCATTAAAATGCTTGAAGTAAAAAAAATATAGGTTATGAATTTATAATCCCTTCATCGATTCGAATAAAGAATATTATTTATTAATGGTTATATTTATTTATTTTTTTCTCTATGATTTTTCAGATCACAGAGTCTAGGTCCCTTCCGCTCCCATTCTACGATTCTGACAGTGAACACGAGCCCAGGACGCCACCCCATGATCTTTTAAGCAAACATAAAACCAAAGTGTCTCCGATTTCATTGTCAAAATTTGGCGGCGTGTGGCAAGCAGATGCCACGAGCGAGGAACGAGATACTTTGTTTGAAAACGAGGCGGATAAACGCACGGGACAAAAGAAACGGAAAATCGAGTTGGATATTATCGATAATAAAGAAAATGAGGTCACCCTGCATAGTCCGAGACAAGAACAACTGAGCCCATTGTACGAAAATGGCGGGAAAAGCTGCCACCCAAAAATGCGAGCGAAGTACATGTTTCGCACCGGTGATTTTGAGAATACAGAATGGGGGTACGACTGGAGTAGCTCGGACAACGAGAGTTTAAAGGGGATTGTGCATATTGATAGTGAAAAAGCGCTTCAGTCAACAATGACTGTGACACAAAATAATCCCGAGAACCGGAAACGCCTGGATAGTTATTGTGAAATGTCTAGTAACGCTAGTGAATCTACGATACCCGCAATTGATGAACTTGAAGTCCCCCCTCTGGTAATCGATCATGACTGGCAGGAGCCAGCCGGGTGTCCCTCTTTAGAAAACTCTTACTTCGAGGAAACCTTCTCTCCTATAAAGGAGGAAGACGAAAACATGCCCACACTAACAAACGAACACGCATACCCTGATCCTGAAAAATACAACCTGACGCAACAACCGGAAATGGACCAATCTTACGAAAACGTTACACCGGAAGTAAACACTGACAAAGCGCGCGAGCACGTGTACGTTACGGAAGTAACATTAGATAACCTCACTGTGATTATCCATGAAAGTGATAAAATGAAAGGCTTCTTTAGATACCAGACGTAAAAAAATACAATAATTTCTGCGGCTCGTGATTTTAGAAGTTGAACTAGAGCCAATTTTGCATATTATCACACATGTAACGGAGAATGGTCCTGAATTTTTCTACCTGCAGATCTTATAAAGAGGTCATGGCCCTTCGTTTAAGATACTAACTTTTGACTGGATTTTCAATAAGGGTCAAACACATATTTATGCATATTGTTTATAATGGCATAATTGAAATATCTGAGTTCGATGGCTTATTGTGTAATAGGGAATTACATGTAAAATATTTTCTAATTTTTATACTTCAAAACTTTGTTTCCATTTGTTATTCTTTGTTCATAAAGTACAAAAAACAACACATATTTTATATGTTATGATATTTTCAGAATCCTTTGGTTTTAATAAAAAGTGTATCTATATTCTGATAAAAAATGTACCTCTTTTCTCGCATTGTGTTGCATGTCCAGATTTATATAAGATAATTTCAATAACTTCAACGTATTTATGAAACTTTATTTTGACATTTTAAAAAGCATAACATTTGTTTTTCTCAAATCTTCATTTTTATTTATTACTTAAGTAATTCAGTCCAGAAACAAATAAAAGTTTTACTGCATTGTATTTTTAGCTCACCTGTCACAAAGTGACAGGGTGAGCTTTTGTGATCGCTTTTCGTCCGGCGTCCGTCCGTCATCCGTCCGTAAACTTTTACTTTAAATGACATCTCCTCATAAACCACTAAACCAATTTCATCCAAACTTCACAGGAATGTTCCTTTGGTGGTCACCTTTAAAAATCGTTCAAAGAATTTAATTCCATGCAGAACTCTGGTTGCCATGGCAACCGAAAGAAAAAACTTTAAATATCTTCTTTTAAAAAACCATAAGAGCTAGAGCTTAGATATTTGGCATGAAACATCTTCTAGTGAGTGTCTACCAAGTTTGTTCAAATAAAAGCCCTGGGGTCAAAATTGGCCCCGCCCCAGGGGGTCATTGATTTTCCCTACATGCATATAGTAAAAACTTAAAAAATCTTCTTTTAAAGAACTCAAAGAGCTATGGCTAAGATATTTAGCATCAAACATGTTCTAATAGGTGTCTACCAAGTTTGTTCAAATAAAAGCCCTGGGGTCAAAATTGGCACCGCCCCGGGGGTCATTGATTTTCCTTATATGTGTATAGCAAAAACTTAAAAAATCTTCTTTGAAAAAACCCAAATAGCTAGAGTTAAGATATTAAGCATGAAACATCTTTTAGTGAGTGTCTACAAAGTTTGTTCAAATAAAAGACCTGGGGTCAAAATTGGCCCCACCCCGGGGGTCATTGATTTTCTTTATATGTGTATAGCAAAAACTTAAAATCTTCTTTGAAAAAACCCAAATAGCTAGAATTTAGATATTAAGCATGAAACATCTTCTAGTAAGTGTCTACAAAGTTTGTTCAAATAAAAGCCCTGGGGTCAAAACTGGCCCGGCCCCAGGGGTGTCATTGTTTTTAACTATATGTGTATAGTAAAAACTTTAAAAAAATCTTCTTTTAAAAAGCCCAATGAGCTAGAGCTTAGATGTTTAGCATGAAACATCTTCTTATGGGTGTCTACCAAGTTTGTGCAAATAAAAGCCCTTGGGTTAAATTGGCCCTGCAACGTTGGGGGTGGGGGTTGGGGGGCCTATATACAGGTGAGCGACCTCAGGGCCATCATGGCCCTCTTGTTATTTATTACTTAAGTAATTCAGTCCAGAAACAAATAAAAGTTTTACTGCATTGTATTTTTTTATGTTTTTTTATGATTTTTAATTGGAAGAACATAAATCTAGTATGTTTATAATTTTGTGTATACCTATAAGAAAAGGCTGATTTTGGTGTAAAACCTAAATATGTTCATTTGTATTGTAAGATGTTTTCAAATTTATGTTTATAAATTTTTGATAATATTAGAAACACATGAGAAAAGTGGTCAAACGATTGCTAGTTGAACAAATAACGTGATTTTAGCACATCTAAGGCGCTTTATGAATTTCGTAAAAGTTGCATGTGATATTAGAATAAAAAGTGTAAAAATGCATTTCTCCGTTAGTCACGGTTTAGAAATACAGAAAAATTATAAATCCGGTCAAATTTTTAATAAAATAGGCATATGAATTTGTTTAAACCCTATCTACACTAAATATCTAAAAAAAAATGGACTTGTCTGTCCTCCAATCTGGACAAAACCATTAATCAGTAATAGGGGGAAATTTCAAAATGAGTTGTAACTGAATAACGAACAGTGCAGACCTTAATCAGACGACACGTGTCGGATGATCTTCGTCTGCACTGGATCTGTTGCCTCTTGCAGACTTGCGGTAAAATTCTTCACTATTTGATTTTTTTTCCTTATTTCAATTAAAACAAAAAGATAATTGTTTTTCTTATCTGCAAGTAAATATCAACACACATGACATGATGTGGCGGGGAGGGGTAATAGAATACTTATTAGAGATCGCTTAAATGGGCATATTATAATCGCGAGTAAATTAAATTTTTACCCTGTTTAAACCGGAAGTAACTAGCCTTTGCCACCAGTGTAGGGTAAGACCAGCCTGCACTTGCGTGCAGTTTACTGTTTGCTGACAATATCCCCAAAACTGATAATGGGCAGTTCCAAATATGGAAGCTGGACAAGTCGATTTAAGAAATTAAGAGGGTTAAAAGTTTAGGTTTAATTGTCTTACATTTGAAAATAACGAAAAAAACAATTTTTGTATAGTAACATTTTTAATGATGTTTATTTGTTTTGAAAGGACCACTTCACCCTAAGAAAGTGTGTTATTACTTATTGTTATACATGTATGACCAACGGACCAGTATAACCTTGTTAGTTATATAGATAAAACATGATAACATTAAGTATGTGGTAAAACGTTATATACAATAACATACATCTACAAAATAGGTTAAGGTATAAATAACTCATTTCGAAGAAAAACTATTAATGTTGACGTGAGTGTTACAAACTGTCCTTCAGGGTTTTATGTGACATCTTTTTGTAATTGTGGTTAATAAATCGAATAAAAGAGTTTTGTATTTTGTCTTTCATCTTTCCGTTCTCTTAATTTGCGTCCGTCTGCCGTTTGGGGAACGGTACAAGCACGATGTGATATTACGGACGGAGGGGAGAAAGTGGGGAAAATGGTATGGGGGGTAAAGTGGGGGAAATGGTATGGGGTACGACGCTTTGGGAGGACTGTCTAGGTGCGGAAACGTCAACAACCGTGATAGGTCAATAATTATGAATATCGCTGAAGCGAAACTGAGAAAAAAAAACAGAAAAAACACACCATTTTCTTCCATGCAGAATTTAATGTTTAAAACGTATTGTAAAAAGCTATTCCTGAATTATTTATAGATGCTTTGCTCTTTTTTAGAACACAGTTAAAGTAATGAACTGTTATAAAACCACTCGGTTGAAATAAGTCTTCACTGATATTTGATATTTTATGGGGCTATAACTTGTGTTCAGCCCAGTTAAGCGTATATATATCCGAAAACATCTCTCTTGGCTAGTTATTTGTAAATATTTATATGCATGGCAATCGACGTCATAACTTTTATAATATCGATTACTGAAGAATAAAAAATTGTTTTGTTTTGTTTTTATTATTCGTTTAGGAAACAAAAAAAAAACAACAACCGATTTATCTATTTCCGCGTATCTAAAAACAACAACAACAAAAACCGGTCGATAATATATCTTTTACGTAGCTAGTTACTACATACATGGATGTGTACTTACCGGAATATATTTAAACGGTCATTATTCAGTACAATTTTATTTATTACATACTCTTGTTTATATATATTCTGGCAAAAACTAAACAATAATAAACATGTACATGTAATATCTGTTTTTTTTAATAAATTTTATTACATTAAATACTTACCTGTGTATATACATATAGATTCTTCAAATAAAGAAAAAAAAACAACACTGGAATAACAAAAAACGGCCAGCAGACAAGATCAACAACAGACAGTACATCTTTTATGTATTTGAATACATATTTGTCTATATACATGTGCGTTCGGCTAAACAAAAAACAAAACAAAATAAAACAACAACAATATAATAGCAACAGAGAACGATCAATAGCGATCAAACAAAGTACATGTTTTTCGTATTTTACAGCGTACATGTGCATATTTTGCAAAAAGTATGCTTTCTGTATACATTTAGTAATATATATTCGTTATGTAGTAGCGACATCATCATATGTGCAGAGATATAGAACTTCATCTCTGATATGACAATACTTTATGGTTGATGACATACTTAAAATATGAGAAACTGTTTAAAACAAAATTACCACGGAACTTGCCCCTTATACTTTGACTTCTGTAAGGTTCTTGCAATATTGAACTTTGCTCGGCGAGAACACACGGAACACGGAAGTGGTACGTGTGACCCTGATCTGTGGATAGAAAACAAGACTTAGGTGCCAGATCAAAACAGTCTTAGAATATCCACTGTTTTTTAAAATGACTTTAGAAAATGTCCATGTTATTTGCGTTTTATGTCTGATTTTACTGTATTTTCACCTTATTTACACTGCGTTATTAACGCAGTATTGGCTATTTTTGCATATTTTGCCCCCCCCCCCTTTTTGTCTTGGTAAATAACATTAGTTGTATGTGCTGTTTGCAATGTGAAAATTATTTTCTTTATTCACTTCACAATATTTTACTTTATACATTAAAAAATCGTGAAAATTAGCATGAATCTGGAGGCGTACAGCATTAAAATGCAATTAGAAATGGGCCGTGTCACGACAAAACCAACATAGTGCGTTTGCGACCAGCATGGATCCAGACCAGCCTGTGCATCCGCGCAATCTGATCAGGATCCATGCTGTTCGCTATCAGTTTCTCTACTTGTTATAGGGTTGGTAAGCAAACAGCATGGATCCTGATCAGACTGCGCGGATGCGCAGGCTGATCTGGATCCATGCTGGTCGCAAACCCATTATGTTGGTTTTGTCGTGACACGACTCAAATTATAGTTGACAACGAAGTGCATAAAGAGTATACGTATCATCCAGTGCATTTTCAATTGCATTATAATACAGATATTAAGTACTAACACTACATCACATTAGCATATTTAGAACTTCGCACAAAATTACTAGATATTTTTGCCTTTTCATAATCAGTGTGACCACTTACTCCATCATCTAAAAACATGATATATAGACTAAACTTATAAATGTTTATTATTTTTTTGTTCAGTCCTTTAGAACATTATAATGATTACTTGAGAAACAACTTGTTCATTGGTATTTAAGATGTAACGCACTGGCAAGACTAGTGTACATTGTATATGAGACAAACGCTCCTTTCTCCCGAGGAAAAAAGAAAAACACCAACATACAAAACAACAATAAGCAGGAAACCCAACAGAAAATTAGTCAGTGTAGAGTGGGGGATGGCTCGAACTTATAGCCACATAACTTGTATTTCCACAAAACATCCACTGGGTAATATGCCCACTTTATATTATTTTTGTTTGACTTACACTGTATTGTGCACATGTGCATGGGCTTGACCATGTGGATACGCCAGTGACTTGGAGGTCAGGCCATATCTCCGGCTTTAACCGCCCCTATAAACAGTCAATAAAAATCCTTTATCGTTTTACACAAATGGGGCACCTGTCATAATTATTAATATTGTTTTTATTTAACAATTTCCACAAGAATAAAAAAGTATCCCATGTAGTTTTTGAGACTAAACGATACATGTTTTTTTTAAAGGAACGGTTTACAAAATAATTTTAATGATTAAGACAGATACCCCAAGTTTTATTGGCCGTTTACAGGGGCGATTCAAGCCGGGGCATATGGTCTGACCCCACAAGTGTCTGTGGTGTTTCTTAGAGAACGGTCATTACATGTTGTATATATAGACTGTAAACAAACAACTGCACAAAGTTTGAAAACTTAATAACAGTCCAATTATGCAAGATGATGTATATGTACGAGATTTCAGTAAAAAATTGCCTCAAAACAGTTTTTTTCTGTCGCAGCTATGTAAAGTGTTACAAATTTATAACCTGCTCTATCTTTTTAATGTCTTAACAAAGTAAGTGCAAACGTATACATTTATGAAGCATGTAATAATGAATACATATTCAAAATTTAGATTAAGTTTCGAACGAGTATGAGTCAAACTTCAAGTTACCGAATTTTATCGGAAAATTTTGCTTTGCTGTAAATGACGTGTTGCTGAAACCAGTTTCACACGTAAACACGAGTCACGTGTTCATTAGTGTTCGTGTAAAAATGCAAATAAAATTAATCTAACTAGAACAAATGGAAATTTCGTGGATTATAACGTGTCAGAGTTATCATTAATATATTTTGTCCATATGTATTTTCGAATTTCGCTTCAGTATTATTTTCAGTTATTTTGCTTCCTGTTTTAAGAAGACCTTGAAACAGTCGCAAAACGGAAACCGACAAAGTGATCTGCATGACTGGGTTACTGTTGTTGAAGCTGTATTTGGTTGTTGTTTTTCTTTTTTTTTTGTATTTCCTTTTCATTTCTTTATCTTTTTTGGTGTGTTTTTTGTGTTGTTGTTGTTTTTTTGTCCATTTCATAAATATATACATAAATACATGTATATACACTGAAAGTCAACAGAGATGTGTTGTCTTCGTATTGTCTATTTCAATTAAAAGAGAAACCCGTTATTA
Organism: Ruditapes philippinarum; assembly: GCF_026571515.1. NCBI lineage: Eukaryota > Metazoa > Mollusca > Bivalvia > Venerida > Veneridae > Ruditapes > Ruditapes philippinarum. The sequence continues at coordinate 52,772 of NW_026854607.1, forward strand.
TTTTATGCCCTGTCAATATTTAACTTAATAAATCAATCTCAAATCTATCACAATGTTATTGTCCACTTCTGAAAGAACGGACAGTATTTAATTTCTAACCAATTTCACCAAGCCGTCCGTCCGTCTGTTATTTAAAGGCCTATTAAGCCCCAGATATGCATTTATTTTTCATTTCCCTTAAGCCTTTTATCTTTCATTTTGGTGTCCCGATTTATAGATAAAACAATAACAACAACAACAACAATTTCATAACCAAATGGGCTTTTATTTGAATCATCTATTGCTATTTTTTTCAGTAAGTACAGTCATTGTGCTGTATTATTTTATACTACTTACAAGATTATATTTTAAATCGAGGGCTACTTCCTTCACGTGCTAAGTATCAAAACACGCTCTAAAACTACTATTTAGAACAATATAAAACATATGTTTGTCCTTTTTAAAGTAGGGGAAAATATAAATTTCTGAGGCATTAACAGAACCTTTAACTGCTCAGTTTCAACTCTACAAAGGAAAGCTTGTTTTGTCTAAAGGAATTAATGTGTTTTTATTGCAATAATGTTTCATATTCAAACGTATTTTTCCGTTTCATGAACACGAAAGATATGTAAATATTTGTAGGCGTATTGTAATTTCGGAAATTGTGAAGATTACCTAATTACGAATACTACATTTGGCCTATAGCCATTATTTCTGTTCATTCAATTATAATTGGCCATTCGCAAAGCGTTCTTTAAATTCCTACGTAAATATTTGGCACCCTCAATATTTTACGCATTTTCATTCTTTCATGTTATTCATTTACAAATGGAACAAATGTACTAAAATTTGAACTAGATTTGCACGTGTAAAGGGACGTAACCTTTTTTTAGTAGAATGCTACATTTAATGATTACATGCTTAATACCGTAGGAGTGCTGTCCCTTGGTTAGCTCTGCTAAAATTGCAAAATTCTTGCGGATGAGTATCTATGCAGCATTCGTAAAGGGGAAATCTAAAATTTAATGTTTTTTTTTATTTATATTGGATTCAGTGAGATAAAACGTGTACATGTAATTATAGACAGGACTGATTTTAAGAAAATATGAATGCTAGAGGCATTTTGTAGCACAAGTAATATCTTGAGTGTTTTAACCTAATATACTGTATGCTGAAGACGATGAGGGTGGATACCAAGAAAATAAAATTGACCTTGACCTTCAAAAGGTCAATTTAAAATGGCCGCTTAAAAATACTAAAATAGGTCATTAAAACTATGACACAATATGATGCAATGAATTATTTTTGTCAAAATCAAATGATCAAATTCAATATGATCAGATTTTAATGAGATTGGCCACCAAATATAACGATTATAAGCCTAATGGCTCAATTAACAGTTAAATACAGTACTGTTTTACTAGCGCGTTAAGGTATAAGACTAAGATTGAAAAAAAAACTCTTTTTATGTTTTGTTTACTTGACTTATATTTAACAATAAACTTAGTTTCAAATCCTTCTTTATAAATATTACCAAAGAATAAATATTTCGTAATAACAAATTAATATTTCGTAATTACGAAATAATATTTCGTAATAACGAATTAATATCTCGTAATTACGAAATAATATTTCGTTATAACGAATCAAGATTTTATATTTCGATAAAACGAAATAATATTTCTAATTGGGAATTTTTATCTCGTAAAAACGAATTCAATTCCGGGAGAAATTCTGGAAAATGTCACTTCAGGTGTTCCGTAATTTTCAATATAATTTGTAGCTATGATTTTTTCTTCAGTTGTTCATTTTGTTTTCATATATTTTGCACTTATTATGGTATATATATATAATGTCTTAATTGAGTGTTGAGCAAACTAGGTAAAAATATCCAACTTACAAATTTACAAATCCTACTTTTTAAATGGTTACAACAACATTTCTGTCCCATTCTTTTATAAAATGTGTCACTTGCTGAAATGTTGAAATTAATAAAGAGCTGTTTTTCAGCACGTTGTGAACATTACACATGTATGCTGCAAGTTAGTTTTTTGTGTGTTGTTATGTTTATATTTGTTGTTTTCTGCCGAAAATAATATCTGCATAATTTATTTTTAGATTCAATTATAACGGCATTAAGGTAAACGATGGATAATCGATAATATTAAAAAGTCATCTTAAACTTTGAAGTGTATACTTTATCACATTCTTAACAAAAATACAGAAAACAACAAATGTTTACCATCTTGTTTAAAAATAAGTGACGATTAATTTGAAATTTAACGTTAAAGTTAAAAACAACAACAACAACAATAACAACACCATATTTTAATCAAGTCATAAAATGTCTGAAACCAGGAGATTGCTACATGTGCTTGCTATACCATGGCAGCTCTCCAAAATTTTGGAATTCAGTCTCGGTTTTGAGAAAATTCTACAAGAAGATTATCACATCATTCAGGGTACCCTCCAATAAATTTCAAGGATATCTTAAAGTAACAGCAAAGTTATCTATAAAAATATTACTTAAATCGAGTAATATTTTCTTTGACCATAAATAAAAGTCACGTGGGTTGGCTACATAGTAGAGGTGTTAAAATATAATTGTAATACGCCCTTTGTTAGCCATTGAAATAGTATTTAATGTATAAAGGACTTTCAAAAATGGTTATTATTCAGAGCGGGCGCTATGGTGCAGTGGTAACACTGTCTGCCTACAAATCAAGGGGTCGTGAGTTCGATCCCCCGCTACTCCACTGAACGAATAAAATGACTACAAGACTAACAAAACCAGGACATCGGCACAGCAGGACGGCAACATAGATACAAGAGAAGACCTTAACAGAACAGGAAACAAGTACCGAAAGTACAAGGCCGAAGACGACGACCGATAACAGAAGAGAGAACGGAGACAAGAACTGACAACAAGCGTACAGAGACGGGGACCGATAACAGAAGAACAGAGACAGGGACCGATAACAGAACAACAGACCGATAACAGAACAACACAGACAGGGACCGATAACAGACGAACTAACAACAATCGGACAGAGACGAGTACCGATAACAGAAGAACTGACAACAAACGAACAGAGACAGGCACCGATAACAGAAGAGTGAACGAAGACAAGAACTGAAACAAGAGAACAAAGACGAGGACTGATAACAGAAGACAAGCCAACAGAGACAGGCACCGATAAAAAAACTGACAATAAACGAACAGAGACAAGGACCGATAACAGAAGAACTATAACAGTAGATCTGACAACAAAGCAACGGAGACGAAGACTGATAACAGAAAAACGGACACGAACGGAGACGATAACAGAACAACGAAGACGACGACCGATAACAGAAAGACAGTTTCTCTGCTGTCAGTTCTTCTGTTCTTGGTCGTGACTTGTGTTCTTCTGTTATCGGTCCTAGTCTGGACCTCTTACAGAAGAACTGTCAAAATGAGAAGACAAGCCAACAGGCACCGATAAAAGAAAAACTGACAATAAACGAACAGAGACAAGGACCGATAACAGAAGAACTATAACAGAAGATCTGACAACAAAGCAACGGAGACGAAGACTGATAACAGAAGAACGGACACGAACGAAGACGATAACAGAACAACGAAGACGACGACCGATAACAGAAAAACGAGGACCGATAACAGAACATCTGCCAACAAAAGAACTGTTACCAGGACCGATTACAGAAGAACTGTCAAAATGAGAACTGCGACTAGGACCGATAACAGAAGAACACAAGTCACAACCAAGAACAGAAGAACTGACAGCAGAGAAATACAACGAGAACCGATAACAAAAAAAACGAATACCAAAACCCAAGAGTACACAGAGAAAGGGCCTTTAATTAATATTTTGCATGCACACGTTTTAACCCCCTCACACATAGCAAGCTATCTGTAGGAATCTGAGTAGCCACTCTATATAGAACCGATAACAGAAGAACGAAGACGACGAACCGATAACAGAAAAAACGAACACCAAAACCTAAAAGAGTACACAGAGAAAGGTGCCTTTAATTAATGTATATTTTGCATGCACACGTTTTAACCCCCCTCACGCCGTGCAAACATAAGTAGGAATCTGAGTAGCCACTCTATATGCTTGCATAGACAACAACATAGAGTGCCAGATAAAATATGATAGCTCTATATTTAGCAGATAGGGCAGGGAAGAATGTAGTGTTCGCTGCGTAAACCCTAAATATAGTGATGGTTCAAAGGAGTAGGGACGTGATAAAGAAATTTAGCGGCCATTTTAGTGGTCATTTTAAAAGGCCATTTCAACGGTCAAGATCCAGTTTTTCAATTTGGTATCCACCTTTCTCGAATTCAGTATACCATAAATAGGTTAAAACACCAAGATACCACTTGTACTACAAAATGCCTCTAGCATTGACAGCCAAATTCTCAAAATCAGTCATGTCTATTATTAAGCTTAATTGTATCGTGAAAAAGTAAAATCTAATTTATCGGAAATGTATGCGGGGAAAACTATTTGAATTAAAAAAAATGATAGCAAAATGCTTATTGAAAAAATAATTATCTAAATGATGATGATAATGATGGTGGCGGTGTTGATGATGACGGAGAGTATCCTTAAACGATGACAAGTATGATGGATACATTTTTTGTTGATGCCGATGATGTTAGAGTTGGTTAATGATGCTTGGTCGTGTAATTTTTAACGATCATAATGGTGATGGTGATGGTGGTGGTGATGATGATGATGATGATTAAAGAATGATGTATGATGATACTGATTTTTACGATAATGTTGATAGCGATGAAAAGAATAATTTTGCTAGTGGTCGTGGATAAAGTGTAAGAATAATTATCACAACCTGAGGGAGCAGACGAGATGTTTCATAATGTCTTACAACCTTAAGGCCAATACATAGCAGACGAAATGTTGCTTAGGTTATGAACTTAAGGCTAGTACAGATCACGTTTATCTCAGGAGGGCAAGGTTATCTTTCCGGAAGCTAAAGTCACGTTTGCAAATCTTGTTCTGGTTTAACATTTGAGCCGCGCCATGACAAAACCAACATAATGGGTTTGCGACCAGCATGGATCCAGACAAGCCTGCGCATCCGCGCAGTCTGATCAGGATCCATGCTATTCGCTATCAGTTTCTCTACTTGTTATAGGGTTTGTAAGCGAACAGCATGGATCCTGATCAGACTGCGCGGATGCGCAGGCTGGTCTAGATCCATGCTTGTCGCAAACCCATTATGTTGGTTTTGTCATGACGCGGCTCATTTATCTTTTATTGATTAGCCTTTATACCACCAGACTGAGTATAAAGTCTTCATGAGATGTATCATGACAGTTGGACGAGGCTGGTAGCTGATATTGAAATCCCTACATTTGCAAATGGACTGTTCCAAATTTAAAACAGGGCAAAATCATTACACAAAGTCAGGGGGTAAAGGGTTTACAATGCCACTTTTATCTCTCTTGATTGACAAAAGGTAAGTATGATGATTTCATATAGTTTACGCTGTCTTTATTATTCGTACTTAAAGTGATACGGATGGGTCAAAAGTATGAACATTTTAGTGAGTGCAAGTTTCTTTCTCATTTCACCTTCGTCCAAGAACCCTCTTCTGCTTTCGTCCCAGAAAATTTAAGTCAAAGAAATCACTGAGTGTGTGAAATTGTTATACAGGTATGTTAAACGCTTGTTTATTTGGATTACAACAACTAGATAGACAAATTTACTCTTTAAAACAGGATGGTACGGTGATAATAGGTTTGTTTCTGGAGGATTGTGAATTAAGTTCAATATAACCGCATTCATGTATAAATCCTCAAAAACATGGTGAATATTAGTACAATATTACCGGTTCCTTCCGATTCCTTCTTTCAGCACGGATGTGATAATTTTGAAAATATGTTGCCATGGAAATCGTGAAGATATGGCTCAATAATTGCACGTAGAAGTTTATACCTGTCTCGGCAGCCTGAGGGAAAGGTCGTGTAAAATGAACGACAATATACTGTCTCGTAGGAAGTCATGTGATGCCGGAGAGAAGCTAGTAAGTTCCGTTTTATTTTCATTTTTTAAAATTTAAATTCAATTTTATTTCAGGCAACATTAAAGACTTGTGCACTTGACCTCGTGGTTAGTAATGCCGCACGAATAATTCAAACATAAATTTTGTTTAAAAATTAAGTTCGATTGTTTCAGTTTAGAAACATTTTCGATTTTTAAAGCAAGTTCTTGTTCTTATTTCGAGTCCGCTTTGTAGAAATAAGCACTGATGACATATGTAAATATGTTATTGAAACGAGTAGGGCTCGAGCCCGCGATATCTGGGTAGTGAGACAGATACTATAACTATAAGGTTACTGCTCCCATTTGAGGTGGTTCTTTGAAAGTATTCGTAGATGAATACATGTATACCAAAGAACACATTTGACTGATTTTACATTCAATATAGTCAGGTTTTTGTAAAGACCCTGATATAGTTAAGTTTGGTCGTCGGTATATGTGATGGATTTTACTTTAGTGTTGGCGTGATAAAAATCTCATCATCATTTTTGCCCTTATTTATATATATTTGTTCATCATGTCAACGAAATGCTGATCTTGTTTCTTATGTATATTAAGTTATTTCACTATTTTGTTCATCATTAATTTTACTTGACCGAACCACAGAGCTATATATTACAAGATATACTATGTTCATCCTTGAGTAAAATACTTTAATTAGTCTTTTGAAACATATGAGATTCTTACAGAATATGTCTTATTTGAATAAAAAGTGAATTAACTATGTATGGGAAGCTGTGTTCCCTATCACAGGTCAAGTAAAGGTGGTCTTTTCTTAAAAAGATATTTTTTTTTAATTTTAAACAGAAACAGAACATATCTACCTTAATTGTGTGAAGGCAAAAAATGTTTATCTTATATTTACAAAGAGACTGTGTAGCCAATAATAATAATAATAATAATAATAATAATAATAATAATTATATCATATTTGAGCAAAGTATATCTTTAAATTGTATAAGTTCTTGATCAAACCATCTATCCAAGTACAAATTTGATTAATTGATTGAAACAAAAGCGATAGAAATTATGTGTATAATAACAGCCAGTGGTCTTTTTTTTTGTAGGAAGGCATCCCAGTAGTGAATGGGTTTCCGAGAAGAGGTTCTCTTACTTCTTCAAAGCGTAAGTAAAAAAATAACTCCAAATCAAATGACCACGTACTGTGGAGACAACAAAATAATAATGTTTTTATAATGTTTTTATCAATAAAAGAAAATGTAAATGAATAGACAGGTTTTAATCTTATATTGAGGCTAAATCAGTAGTTTTATTTATCCAAAGAAAATGCCTTAATTATTCACTTTGGCTAATGTTTCAGCAAGCCTTCTTCCTCGTCGCCGATCGGAGGTCACTTTACACGAAATACAGGAAGTGCGAAAGATTGAGGAAACTAAGAAATCAGTGCTCCGTCGGCAATTCTCAACAATATGCGCACCAAAACTTGTCTCGGAACGTCAAAATATCGGGAAAACAGTTACAAAAACTGACACTTGCAAAAAAGACGACGACCTTGAATTGCCCAGAATTCCCTCAGTGACACCGGAACCGGAAGAGATCAAATTCGCCAAACAAAGAAGAAACAGCGAAAGTATTAAGGAAGAACTGCAAAACGGTTCATATCGACCAAAACATTGCTGGTGTTTTCGTTGTCAACTGATGTTCTCAATGTTTAAAGCAGGGGATGATAGGCTAGAAATGTGGGGGAACTATCCTTGTTTCAGAAGGTAACACTTAATGACATAAACGGCTGCACCTTACATTGATCTATTTTAAGATAAATCACACGATGCAAAGTCACGTGGTTCCCATACATGACCATGCGATTTCACAGGATACGTGTAATTTTCAAAAAAGCAACAATACTTGATATTTCAAGATTTGGAATAAAAATACGATATTTATTTTCAAAATTCTGTTTTTCGGCGTCTGATTGTTATATTGAACTACTAAGTGTAACTTTACGCAGCAAACTTCTATAGACAGCTTAGACACGGAGAGAGAAATGATGATTTCTTCAAGTAACACTCCTATGTGACTCCCACAAAAAAGTGAAGATTAAAGGTGGCCCATAGTTCATTTCAGGTTAAAGATTACTAATGTTTTAGTTTTTGTTTGACATTTTAAGTTAAACAATAACCTTTATGATGTATATATGTGAATGAGAATTAATAAGAAGCATAAAACAAAATGAATTGCCTATAAAGTCATTTGTACTATTAAAGGATATTTCTTATGTTAATAATGTAAGCCATTTAATTTTTCTACACTGTAAAATATTTTTTGAACCTTATAAAGTTTTGACATACATGTAGTTTGTGTTTCAAGGGACTTTTGTGCAAATTGATACTTATACAGAATTGTATTTAGTTCTGATAAAGTTTTAAGAAACATGTTGTATGGAATTTTTGCAATCATGATAATACGTTATGATTTTAAATGATAAAATCATGACTGGATATTGTTCTTTTTTTACTTTTAAAAAATCTTTTTTTTTCTAAACAATAAGAAATAATTATTTCTGAGAAAATCTTGGAAACACAGAAATGTTTTTTTCTTTGTTTCTTCCAAAATATTGGATTAAAATAAAATGGATAGCACATTTTTGTAAATATTTTGTTATAGGATTTTGTAATTATCTTATTTGTATTTATTTAATGCATAATGTAAATAAAATGAAATAAAATATGTTTTTTTTTATTTGTTTTTCCTACTTTTGATATTATAATAAAGTTAGACGAACCAAATAATCAAATGACATTAAGTTTATGTCGATCTAAAAGATTCCGTTAAATACAATTGCCTTTTTCAAAAATCTAGAGTTTTAAAATGTTGACCTTTTTGTAAGGTCAATGTCATTTAGGGTCAAGGTCATATTCAAACAATCAATATCACGCTTTGTTATAAGATTGAATGCATTAGTTTATAAAGATTTGTTATGTGTGAGGTTAAAGATATCAGCTTAGAGAACAAAACAGACACAAACAAAAAACAACCAAAAACAAAAAACATGCCAGGTCTACGTGTACTTATACTAAAAGTGGCATAGTTTTATAGTGTCATTACAGTACAAAATAGAATACAATTCCGGAGAAGTGTTCTTATCACGTGATTATAATCACTAGTTTGAAAATTCTTGCACCAGGAAAAAAATCAGTTTTCAAGGTATTATAGCTTAGCAGATCATCGTTCAAACTGAATGAACATAAATGCATTCATATTGTGACCATCTATAGTGTGTATAGTTTTGAATATAACATATCTATACTTCGTGTGAAGTTAAAACGTGCTTAACTTGTATTTACAAAAAAAAAATTGTGGTAATTAAATTATCAATATTTTTTATATCAAACTTGAGCAAAGTATATCTTTAAAAACCCTTTCCAATCTAGGGAAATGTATTCGTCTACTTTCGTTTTATTTTTACCTAGTAAAGTTTTCAAAATCCAGATGAACTACATTATATTTCCTGAATGTCAAAAAGATGACTAGATTGCAAATTGCTTTGTTTGTGGTCATGTACAAGCCTATCTGAAAAAGGTTATTATGGTCGCTTTCTGCAGGTTATGGGTTTAGAAGGGCACTGATAGCTCTGACGTATGCTAACTCAAGCCGATTTGACAAAACAAAGAAATGTCATTGATATGGGAAAATCTATTTATAGCTCTAGTGACATTAATTAACCTTAACACGATCGACCTTGAAGTCCACCCAAGAGTAAAGATCAGCGGATGGCACCAGATAAGACATTTTTATAATATAGGTCATTAAATAATGATGTTATAAGAATCAGTAGTGGGACAAATTGGTATGTGTCCTCTGTCGAAACTTTTCGGGGAGGATAAATTTGCTTCTGCTGCCGTTGTTGTTGGAGTTTAAATCACATCGACACGGCAAATGTCAATAATTGCGAATTTCTAGCTTTTCATGTGCAGAAAGGCCTAAGGTGATTCTCCGTGCATTATTTCAGACACAAACGAGCACCCGAGTAGAACCACCGACATTCCGTGACGTTGCTGAATAGCTAGCTTACTCACATGAAAGAATCCAGGATTTTAACCAATACCTGTGACATCAGTTTAAAGGGAATTCGTCGGATGCTCCTAAACTATTTGACACAATGTAGTTAGGATCGTGTGTAAGCCTAACTTCCTATTTATTTTGCGAGCTGTTATAAGATGACATTGTAAACACGTCGGCTAGTTTTTGAAGTGTGTAAAGGACAAAGGAGGACAAACGAAAGACATCAAAAGACATAAATCTAGAAAAAAAGATACTTAGAACATGTTCACTAATATGCACATCTCTTGAAGAATACAACAGAGTGGGTGGGTACTGAGAAAACGTGTGGACAAAAAAAGTTGAAATTCAAATGAGAGGCGTTTTGAAAAACTCACTGATATACAGGTACACACCTCTGTTTTGTAAAGAAGCTTGCTATGAAGTTTCGATGAATTCTTATTAGTGGTCGCTGAGAAATAGTTCCGACCAATTTTATAGCTGAATATAATTAAAAGCTGAAAAACATAATCAAAGGGACATAATTGTGAAAGAAATTATTTATTAACCAAAACTTGTTTATGCTCGAGATCGCTTTCCACCTTCCATGCAGTTAAAGATTGCTGACCAATAGACCGGACATAAATTACAGCCTAATAGGAATTAAAGGGGCATAATTGTGTAAAATAAATCTACTATACGAACACCTCCACTTGGCATGAAACTTTCGGTATAGATTGGTTGAGTGTAAAGTTTCAGTGTTTGCTGACACATCAACAGACGGACGGACGGTCAGATATATATGCATCTCCTTTGATGACTGAACATAATAGATAAATAAAAAAATAACTTTCATCTATTAATATATATATATTTATTTAATCTGATTTTATACTAAAAGTTCAAGATATATATACATAATTAATGAATACATAATTGAAAGAAAAAGTATATTAAAATTTTAAAAAAGATGACAATTTGAACGTATGCAAGTTAGCTCTAGAAAATTTTATAAAAAAAAGGTGAAAATCTGATATAATGAAAATAAGCTGTAAGTATGTATTTAAGTAATTGTACAAAATCCCAATGTGTCACAGAACTTGAAATCATCAACATTTCCACTGCATAAATATGTGGTTTTATCTTATCATAAAATGTTGAAACAAAAATCAGTTAAAAAGACACAGGTTATACTGAAGTTTTTGCCATATTTAATCATGAATGCCTCATATCCCAAAATATTATTGCATGAAATGAGTTACATATAAAAGAATACTAGAATAATATTATACAAAATTATGCTGAAATGTGAAAAAATAATGTACATGAATAAATGAATTTAAGTAAAATGTTTATTATATACTTTTTTGGAAATCAAGAACAATTTCCATTTTTTCCACATTCAATACATGCTTACAACACGTATTTGATTAATGCAAACACACCTCAATTCACTCTGTCACATTTTGATGTTAAGAAACGCTAAAAAAAGTATTTTGTGCCGTCTACGTTTTAATTTGTATCAAAATGAAAAGTGATTTTCATGATATTGCTATTCTCATGGCGGTGCTAGGATACTAAATTAAACGACGATGATTTTTGTAAGTATGGGGACAGTCAAGCGATAAAAATCAACCATCCAAGCCATCCTTCTAAATTTTTAAAGAAAAAAAAAAAATGAAAAATCTATCAACAATGAAATTCTTAATATCATTTAAAAGCCAGCAACGCATTATTTGGCACCGTTCATTCGCGAGCATCAATTGGCAAATACAGTTACTGCAAATCATTCAAACAATCTAAAAAGAGTTCGAGCATTATTGCCATCTCCACCCTCCTTGGGCCATTTCCGGTGGACCATAGGTAATGGCCGGAAGTGGTTGACGGGTTTCCATATCGTACAGGTTTGGTCCCTGGTACCCGTAGTTTTGGTGGTATCCGTAGTAATAATCCTTTGGTGCGGGCTCAAGTGTCATCGGGTAGCTGCGCTCTAGATAATCACGGGAACGACCTTTGTCGAGATATTCCTGAAAGAAGTAAGGCATGTACATTTATAAGACTTTTAACTTAAGATAAAATAAAATATCAATATATCTCTTAGAACATTATGTCTAATGCAATAATATTAATCATAATATTTTGTTTCTGCTCGCAAGATTTATTTTGACCAAATTTTTACATACTCTGAAGCTCCTTTATATCGAACACGGTTATAACAAAAAATCGGCTATGACGAAGGAAAATAAATTTTCCCAGTATATAACAAATACTGCCTGATAAGCACTTTATTCTGTGACAGTCGAGAAAATAAAATGCAGCTTATAAAATTAATGTTTTATACAATGTATTTCATATTTAATCGTATAAATAAATGAAATAAATAAGATTTCATCATTTCTGGTCAAATCAAATGAAAGCAGTCACATCACTGGTGTCTATGGGTTATTTAAATGTCCATGAACCATCACAAAATACACACCAATTAAGCATGATATAGACTTAACAAATAAAAGGATGCCTATTTTATTTATTTTTTTTTAAATCACACATTTTTTGCTTTTCAGACATATTTATTTTATAAGAATATTGTGAATAATTTGTAAGAGGCTACTAACAATTGACCGAAAAATTACTTTTCAATTGCAATTTATAGCAACTTCTACTGATTTGTAAAAATAATTCTGCATTTTGCTTAAAAAATTAATGACTGTGAAACGACAGTGCATATAGTATAGAATTAAATGACTGTGATGTATCAGTGAATAAAAAGTGGTGGCATTACAAAAACATAACTTTTAGTTAATTAATATATAAAGTTAACGGTTAATCAATGTATTGTTATATTCGCCCGGTATTCTAAATCTTCTGGATCACTTACAAATTTAACTTAACCATAGGTAATGACTATAGTGTAATATGCGATTGAGATGTAAGTTTTTATTCTAGAGTTTGAGTGATTTAAAATCTAAATGGACTTGTCCAACTTCCATTTTTTGGACTTGTCCATTATCAATTTTAGGGATATCAAGATGAACAATTCAAGTAGACCTAGTCGGACAAGGCTAGCCTGCAGCTGACTCTATACTGGTGGTTAAGGCTGGTCACTCTTCATTCCAGGAAGGTCAGGTTTAAACTGTATCAGTTATTGTGATATGATTTTTTCGGTGATTTGTTATTAGAAAAAAAAAACAATAATAAAAAATCTTACTATCTATAAAACTAAACTGAACTAAAATTGTTAACGTTCTTATTTGTTAACGATATAATTACGTACATTTTACTCGTAACCTACTTGACGTAATTTCTAAGGTGGGGTATACGTGGGGTTCGGGCTGACTAATTTGTTAATCGGCTAACTAACTAGCTTTCACTACATATCAATATGAAATAATGCAGGCAATAATACTGCGGCCACCTGCCTTGTTCTTAATATAAATAAACTAAACCAGCTATTTGTGCAAAAATTTCAACACAATAACACGCAAAGGTTTTTTATCTCATAAAAATGCAAATCTATTGCACACCACACTGCAAAATAAATAAAAGCAGTATAAACCATGTTTTGCGAAGTAACAAGAGTTGTTTCCCTTGAACTGTTACGAACTGTTATAAATCTTAATGGTTAGTTAACAGTCTCATGATTTTATCTCATTTTCACGTAAATAAAGTTAATTCCCATATTTAATTAATACTGTCATATCATCCAGTAAATTAATATTTCCTACATAATGACACCTTACAAATGATATATTGAAAAGTGTTGTTTATTTTGAATACGTTTGAAAAGCAGGTCTGGTTACGATGTGAATTTATATATTTCCATTCAAAAATGGGGAGATGTTATCAACGAATATGTTAGCAATCTGGAAAACGCATTAAATTTTGTCAGGAGTATGGCCTGTAACCTGTATAATGTATTTACATTTCTTAATCTTTGCCGCCTTGAATACACAAACAAAAACAGCAAAAAAATCCTAATGAAAATATCAAGAAATGCATCCTTGAAGCATATCTGTAATTATGTGTTTCTGTCGATTTTCTCACACTTTTGTTACACGAACGTTCAAATGAACTATGAATAATTAGAAATGTTCAATTAAAAAATACAGATTCTAATTCATTTATTAACAAATACATTTATTCTGAAGCAAAAAAAAAATGTAAAAAAGTGTGAGTAGAAACGTGCCAGCAATCTATTAAAAACTATATGATAATATCTTCTTAACTTTAAAAAAAAACAACATATTTGCTTTGTAAGCGCAAAGGCCAACAAATAGCAATGCAGTCTAGCTAATATGGAAGTACCATGACAGATGTCCAAATAAATGTGTTAATTACAAATGCAGATTGACTGAATATTTTACAAAAACAACTTTATTAAGTTCCAAAGAAATACCCTCTCCAAAAGATAGAAAACATGTGACATAATGTAAAGCATGCGCGCGATACCGGAAGTCACCATGCTATACCGGAAGTCCCTGAAATACGTAGTATGCAACAGCTTATATCTGTTTACATAGTAAGAATGATGATAATAATAATGATGATGATGATGAAGAAAAAGACCATTAGGTGATCATAATGACACTGATGATCATGAAGATGATGATGATGTTGTTGTTGATGATAACACCTAAAAGTAATCATAATACCAAATTAAATACCTAGACCTGAACGTTCTGGTTATAGATTTTATACATAAAACATATATATAAATTTTACTGTTCACCGTCCGAATTAGATCTCTTAAACCATGCATAGACAGAATTACAAACGTTGGCCGGGGAAAACTTTCAACACATTGTGCAAAACTTAAATTATTCAAGATATACCTAAAAGCTAATCTATTCTAACCAGCTTCTCATTAGGATTGAACAAATGTACCCGAGAAAAGATACTTTTCTGTTAAGTATGGCCCGGAATTTTAATCTTTCATTTCAATCAAGCAAAACCATCACAAATTGGAACTGAATTCCATACCATACGACACAACAAAATTTTTTTAGCTGCATTTCGTTATGTTTAAATAATATCTAACCTCCCCCAGTCCCGTCCCCAACCACTTTCCCGAGCCCCGATGAGAAGCTGGCTAGTAAAATAACTGTCAGTCCCCTGACAACAAGGCGCCCCATAGTTAAAAAGAAACATGCATGTTAAGGGTATTAGGTGCGGTGCATAATGCGTAAACAAAGACGGGATACGACACTAGGATACCTTCTCTCTATATCGTTCACCGCCGATATAACACCCGGCGACGGAATAAGATGTTGCCGTGAATGCGGCCAACACCATTGCTATCCAACCGATTATATACGAATAACCGTAAGTCCTATCGGTGGCCCTCTGGGTTGCCTAAAACATAATAAAATATATACGTGTGTATAGATTGGTCATGGATGTAAAAAAAAGCTTATGACATGTGTCAGGGTTGTACCTTCTCGCTCTTGTCGGCATAACGTTCCTGGCCGATGTAACATCCGGCGATGGAGTACAGGGTAGCAACTATGGCGGCGAACGCCATGCCGATCCAGCCAAGGATGTAAGAGTACCCGTAGTCACGGTCAGTGGCCGTCTTCGTGTTCTAATAAACAAAACATACTCATTTATTACGAAACATTTACATGTAATAATAGAAATATTCTTAACTTCAATGAAATTACTGTTCACATTGTCATTAAAAACACTTATGATCACTTCCATGTAAAAACAACTTTTATATCAACTGATATCGACAGATTCAATCATTCGTAAAATATGGTTACAAAATATAAAATCTTATATCTTGGTTTTTGCTAATGCATATCATTGAAATTTAAAACGCTCATTACTTCATTTATTTAAAATGCTCATTGCCTAAATATATCTTTTTTATATCAGAAGAAAAAACTGCTAGTAAGAACTGCTAATTACTTAATTGATTTAAAATACCCACTGTAAAAACAATGTTTTCAACTTTGAAAAAAGAAAACTGCTCATTACTTTCAATAACTTCATACTGCTCATTACCTGACTATTGACCTTTAAGAGACAACACTGCTCATTACCTCTGATCATAACTATAAATAAATTGCGTTTTGCTCTGCTTGCATAAGAAATATACTTAAAATCTGCTCATTACCTTTTTAAATAAGTTTAAAAAAACAATTTAGTCGAAAACATGACATTTAAGGAGGCCTGGTTTATACAAAGTCATCTGCGTTTAACTACAAATTGAGTTTTTATATACTCTACTTAGATCGATATATATGAAAAATAAACACATAAATGTACCGTAATTTACCTACCGGAAATAATTGTAGTGATTTATTAAAGATAAAAAAATAAGATATTTTAAGTATCAAATGATGCCCCTTTTCAACTTTTAGTTTTGCTTAAGCAATATTACAAATATGAAGTCGATTATTTATTCAGAATGCATACAGGAAATCACAGTCGGAACCCACGGTACACAAAACCGCTTTACAGAAAATGGCCAAGGTGACCGAGGATGACAGGAAATAAGCATGTGTGTAAGCTTGGAATGATTTACAATTTTGCTGAGTTATGAACGTGTATACATAATCTACATGATAACAAATGAAAATACATTTCTGCACGTATTTTACGAAATTCTATTCTATTGCTATAATACACACATACACCAGCATTATGAATATTTAATTTACACGCGGAATAGTAGATGATTTATCAATAAACCATAAAACTGTGTAGCAAACTCCTGTTGTTTTACAGCATTTATACGGTAACGATATAATCATGCGATACATTCCCTGTTACCTTTTATCTCCAATTCGCATATATCGAAATTTCGGATATTTCAAACTACCTTTGCATAAAGAAGTACCGTTGAATAATAGAATGATTAGTGAAATATTGAGGATTGTTGGCAATCCTATTTTTGTAGATGTATATTGTTTTAGTATGAAGTGATAACATAAATTACCAGTACTGTTTGGAAGATGAAAATCAATAGGTAAAACGAACATGATTTAAAGTTGTAAACATTTAAGTATATACATTCAAAAATAAACTGTTTATTTACTTTCGTGCATTTATGAATAACTACTTTTAAACGATAAAATCGCTCGAATTTATGAGAAACTTTAAGTAGAAATTTACTCCATTATAGTTGTTAAAATATACTCCCAAACAGCTGAAGTTTTATTCAGAATGATCCCTATGTGACCATTTTTATAGAAAGATGACTCATCTATTCCCCATTTTATTTAATAATTGAAGATAAAATTATCATGTGACCTGTGTGCCAACTGGTTGATCAATTATGAATCCTTGTATAAAATACTTACAGCATCCCAGGAGAGGTAGAACTTGCCCATGTAAGGGTCAACCTGCGAGATTTTATTTCTCTCAAGGTATTCAGCACCGTGGAAAAATGCAATGGAAGCGGCAGTTGAAAATGCTGAAAGGTGATAAAATGTTCTTTTTTAGACAAAAAAATTCTTACGTTTGTTAAAAACATGCTTTTTCAATATACAACACTAAATATGTACCAGTATAAAAATCTTCTCTACCTATGACTGGTAAATCAAACTGTACCAATATAAAAAGGTTCTCCACCTGTGACTGGTAAAATAAAACTGTACCAGAATAAAAAAGTTCTCCACCTGTGACTGGTAAATCAAACTGTACCAGAATAAAAAAGTTCTCCACCTGTGACTGGTAAATCAAACTGTACCAGAATAAAAATATTCTCCACCTGTGACTGGTAAATCAAACTGTACCAGAATAAAAAGGTTCTCCACCTGTGACTGGTAAATCAAACTGTACCAGAATAAAAAATCTTCTCCACCTGTGACTGGTAAATCAAACTGTACCAGTATAAAAAATCTTCTCCACCTGTGACTGGTAAATCAAACTGTACCAGAATAAAAATATTCTCCACCAGTGACTGGGTAAATCAAACTGTACCAGTTATAAAAAATCTTCTCCACCTGTGACTGGTAAATCAAACTGTACCAGAATAAAAATATTCTCCCACCTGTGACTGGTAAATCAAACTGTACCAGTATAAAAAAATCTTCTCCACCAGTGACTGGTAAATCAAACTGTACCAGAATAAAATATTCTCCACTGTGACTGGTAAATCAAACTTGTACCAGAATAAAAAAATCTTCTCCACCTGTGACTGGCAAATCAAACTGTACCAGAATAAAAATATTCTCGACCTGTGACTGGTAAATCAAACTGTACCAGAATAAAAATATTCTCGACCTGAGACTGGTAAATCAAAATGTTCAACAAGATGGATAACAAGAACTGTCGGAGGACAGTAACGCTCGACTATTCGAAAATTTGTCACAAGGGTGTTTCATTGAGTATAATAATGCTTACCTATATGAATACATAAAATTGTACGAAAAGGTACAAACCCTTCAAGTTTCAATACAATCACAGAGAACAAGTGTGTGAAGTTTCAATCCATTCCCTTCAGTAGTTATGGAGATACCAGCTTACACTAAAAAACTTAACCAAGAATTTCTAAGTCGAACAAGGGGCATAGTTATGTAAAAAAGCAAATAAGAGTTATGGGACTTGTACCAATCATCTTAGATAATTACAGAGAACAAGTGTGTGAAGTTTCAATCCATTCCCTTCAGTAGTTTTGGAGATACCAGCTTACATACAAAAACTTAACCAAGAATTTCTAAGTCGAAAAAGGGGCATTTTTATGTAAAAAAGCAAATCAGAGTTATGGGACTTGTGCCAATCATCTATGATAATCGCAGAGAACAAGTGTGTGAAGTTTCAATCCATTCCCTTCAGTAGTTATGGAAATATCAGCTTACACGCAAAAACTTAACCAAGAATTTCTAAGTCGAAAAAGGGGCATAATTATGTAAAAAAGCAAATCAGAGTTATGGGACTTGTGCCAATCATCTTAGATAATCACAGAGAACAAGTGTTTGAAGTTTCAATCCATTCCCTTCGGTAGTTATGGAGATACCAGCTTACATACAAAAACTTAACCAAGAATTTCTAAGTCGAAAAAGGGGCATAATTATGGAAATAAGCAAATTAGAGTTATGGGACCTTGTCAAATCATGTTAAATAATCACAGTAAACATATATGTGAAGTTTCAAACCATTCCCTTCAGTAGTTATGGAGAAACCATCTTACATGCAAAACTTCACCAAGAATTTCTAAGTGAAAAAGGGCATAAATCTGGAAATAAGCAAATCAGCGTTATGGGACTTGTGCCAATCATCTTAGATAATCAGAGAGAACAAGTGTGTGAATTTTCAAACCATTCCCTTCAGTAGTTATGGAGATACCAGCTTACATACAAAAACTTAACCACAGGGACGCCGACGCCGACAAATGGGTGACTGCATTAGCTCGATTATTCTACGAATAGTCGAGCTAAAAATCTAATGACAATTGCAACTGTTTTAAATGAAAGACAACATGATCTAAATCAAGGGTTCGAACATGGTTTCCCGGTAAGGGTAGACAAATTTGCATTCTTATATTCCAAGTGATTGAATTGTACGTATTTTTGACTGAACAATATTTAGGTATTGCAATTGAAATGAGTTTTCAGTTTTAAATAGTCATCGTGTATATAAATTTATACATAATGCTTATTCAGCACTAAGACTTGTTGAAATGCTGTCAGATACTCAAGAACTACTAAGTTTCCCTTCCAGTGGTCAAACCTATCGGAAAAAAACTTGCAAAACCTAAGACTTGATCCCATAGGCCATATCAATACATCATATCGATACACAAAAATAGTACTTAAAGTCCCCATAACAAAGTCGTTTAATGTCCCCACATTGTCCTAAATGTCCACGCAGTATTTGGTTACAATGATAGCAAGATCGATCAGTTAATGACAGGTAATTGTCTGTGTTAGTGAAACGAGACGACTTGAAATGGCCAACTTGAAAGCACAGCAAAGAAAATTACTGGTTAGGTTTAATTAAATCCCCACTGATATACCCCTTCGCACAGTTAAATTATTTCTCTTTCAACACAATTATAAGACTGGTTAGTGCGCAGCGTTGTGTTGATTTCGAATATTCTATTTTGGGGTCATTTTCAACATTCGAAATTTTTTAAGTTTTACATTGCAGATCGTGTTTTCAAAAATCTTCCTTGTTTCTTTTATTTTTCCTAAAAATGATTATGTTTCACGTGATGTTAGGAGATATTTGAGAAAATGTTTTACGAAACAGATACTACCGGGTTCATTATATCAATTAAATCATTTATGTTCAACATACAGTCATGTTATAAAATTCGAGAATACGTATCTTATTCGTATTTGTTATTGCGCTAATGTGAAATCCAGTATTTTCAGTGTCATTGTTGACAGAAATGTATATTTTCCTCAGACAACTTGTATCTAAAGAAGCCAATTCGAAAGATTTGGTTAACATAGAAAAAATACCTTAACCTTTTGCCTGCAAGATACCCAAGGTCAACCGGCACTTCTGATCATGGTTTGCTCTGTTCGCTGATCAGCCAGTACTTATTTTGAAACTTTCCCTAACATGTTTAA
This sequence comes from Ruditapes philippinarum, assembly GCF_026571515.1. Taxonomy (NCBI): domain Eukaryota; kingdom Metazoa; phylum Mollusca; class Bivalvia; order Venerida; family Veneridae; genus Ruditapes; species Ruditapes philippinarum. The sequence goes on from NW_026854607.1 coordinate 73,350, forward strand.
AAAGTTTAGTCCTGACTCAAAGATGGACAAGTCCATTTAAGATATTTAGCAGGGTAATTCTAAATACCAAATCAGTGTGCTTCATGTGCACTGTTTTCTATTCAGTGAATACTTATTTTGAAAATGTTATCAATAGTACAGCCCTGATTGAATGATGTCCCTAAAATGTTTTGAGTGAAAAAGGACAAGTCCATTTAAGATATTAAGCGGGGTAATGCTAGATACCAAATGTGCCTTTCCTGCAATATATGCAATTCAGTCGTCAGTACTTATGTTCAAATTTTTCCCTAATATGATAAATCGTTTCTCCCCGATTTAAACAGGGAAAATTCCATTTTAAGATATTTGGCAGGGTAATATTAGATACCTGTAATGTCTGCTATTCAGTCAGTACTTATTTTAAAAAGATTTCCCTAATATGACAAATGGTTTAGTCCTGATTGAAAGATGGACAAGTCCATTTAAGATATTTAGGGGCGGATTTATACTAACAAATGTACTTTACCTGCAACGTAAGCGCACAGACCGGCAATGTAAGCCCATTTTGACTGTCTCCAGCAACACAAGACCAGACCAAATATATAGGCAACCAGGAAAATTACCAGAGCTACGATGAAAAATGCCAACCAACATCTCATCAAATCTGGAAAAAAAGAAGAAAAATAAAAACGTAAATTCAAAAATTGTTAGGTTACACTTATTTATTTTAGTTCGATTGTGTGTGATAGCTATAAGCTTATATCCGTTCCTGGAACCAACGAGTGTAAAGTTTCTTGCTCAGTTTCAAACATTACATCGGTCTCTTTGTTAGTTTACACTTTTATGAAATGTTAGTTTACACTCTTATGAAATGTTAGTTTACACTCTTATGAAATGTTAGTTTACACTCTTATGAAATGTTAGTTTACTCTCTTATGAAATGTTAGTTTACTCTCTTATGAAATGTTAGTTTACACTCTTATGAAATGTTAGTTTACACTCTTATAAAATGTTAGTTTACACTCTTATGAAATGTTAGTTTACTCTCTTATGAAATGTTAGTTTACACTCTTATGAAATGTTAGTTTACTCTCTTATGAAATGTTAGTTTACACTCTTATGGAAATGGTTATTTTAAATAACTGTTTTGAAACTTATGTTGCCACTTATACTTCGGTGAATGCTGGAAATATTTTTATAACATGAATTGTTTTACAATAACGATATAAAAATCAATGTTCTTAATGTATTTGAAGATCATTTTACCGACAAAGTAAACGTAATGCGAATCTATTAATCGATTATTGATGAATCAAATCAGCTTATTAGTTTACAAATTGTTTCTGTCAACGTATATACATGTACAATGGTACATGTATATCAATACAGATACAATGTACATGTATATCAGGCGGACATCAAACATCGTTAGAGTTGATCTCTTCGAGCGTTATGAAGGAGCCAATATTTGCTAAATGATACACGACTGGGCTAAAGTGCCAAGGCGTGAGTATGAAACTTTGGACAGCGTTACTAGAACATGACCAATAAAGTCTGCAGCCGGCCAGATAAAAGTGTAAGCAGACTGCTTAATTAAAGTTCTCCAATCTTTATTTAAAAGTCATTAAATTTAACACAGAATATTTAAGCTTTCTAAGGAGGTCAATGTCATTTCACAAATAAAGCTGTGGACGGGCTAACTGTAATACACCTGGTGTTGTTGAAGGATTTTAGGTTGGGCAGGGGGTTGTTACACGTGGGGACAGGGAGGGGCGATGCTTTGTCTTTTAATTATTAGAATTATAAAGCTGAATCTTCTATCTAGACATATAGATATATACATGCAATATTATTACATGCACCTTAAATTCACTATAATCTTAATTTTAATGTACATAGATTTAATAATAATGTACATGTAATAAAATTCACTGTCAACGCAGCCATTGTGACAATTGTTACTCTTGACAACCTATAAATAATCTTGCGTTTTAATTATCATAAATTAGACAGATTCAACCTTCTAGTAATTAGTCATTCAATCGTTTTTTTTTCGTTTAAATGATTGTACATTTACGGCTCAAGATTGTTAAGATAAATATAAGTTGAGAAAAGTTATGAAAATGTATTAGATGGACAAATACTAGTACGTAACGCACCAATGCTCCATATATCTACCAAATACATCTCGGGTAAAACTGGATTTGTGAACATTCGGGTGTTTCTACCATTTAAATGTTATGTTGACTTAATGGTACAGATTTCAATAATAAGTGTATTGAATAAAAAATGTACCGTTAAGAAAGAAATTTTATATAATACATGTATGCATATTCAGGGTTATACGCGTTGCTGAAATTGATGATCAGAAGTTTTTAGAAAGTTGATACAATATACAATCAAGTTATCCATAGAGATTTACTTATTGCCAAAATTTAATTGCGCCTTCAAGTATAATATTTTAACTAACAAATGACATAAAATGTGCATAATCTATGTTTTTATTGCTATTAAGACCCCACTCAGAAGGGTTTGTTGAGCTTAAACTGCGCATATACATGCAGTCATATTTAGCTTAGAACAGTTAAGGAAGTCATGTCAGGACCTTTCTGTCATGGCATAGACGTCCACCAGTGCTAGAAATGTAACTCGGAGCCACTTGGACCATATAATCCTTTAACCGAAATATGACGAAAATAGCCGAAGAGATACACTTTAGATGACGACCAATTTCTGGAGAAATATCGACAAATATTTTAATCGTATACATGGGATAAAAATCTATCTTAAAATGTCAAGATCTGACAAATATCTTCAAGAATCCACCATTATGCCTGTTATAATGTAAAATATATGATAATTTTTAAACTTACGTATTCTTGAAAGAAAATCATCGGACCAATCCCCTTGTGAAGATTCCTCTGGAATCTCATATCGTACATAGAAACAGTAATCATCAACTGGTTCTTCATCTGTTGATTTTCTGGTCTCTAAAACTGTAATGAAATAAACATTGTTAGCTGGTATCAGGAAAACTTATAACATTATACAAATATAAATAATTATGCAGTCAACCTGTTGGCAGTAACTGTTGCTGAACGTGCATTACAATGGAACAAAAGAACCTTCATTTGCATGTTTATATAAATATTAATGAATGAACAATCTGCAATTAGATTTAATCGACGGTCATGAACAACATAAGCGGTCGAGCAAACGTCATTACGTAATTTTACGGAAATCGTCGATTGTTGATGACAGTAAGGGTTGCTTAGCATACTTTACAATATAACAGACGACCTTTCATTAATATAATATGTCCGAATATTATAATGGATATGGACCGATAATCTGCAATTAGATTTCATATTCAGACCATCTTCAGCAACATAAGCGATCGAAAAAGCAGACGACAATACGTAATTTGACGGAAATAGCCGATTTCTTGCGAGCGTTGGTAATGGCAACATGTAAGAATTTCTTCACATAGAAATTATTCATTAAGAAATTAAAACTGTACCATCTATAAAAAGACAAATCACACGTGGGAGAAAGTGTGGGAGTAAATGTCTTTTGAAAAAAAATAAATACAATACAGCTCTTTATCCTACTTACACGAAGAATGAAATGTAAACACGATAGATCCAGACGATCTATGTACTTCTTTATATTTGAATGTTATTGCTTTAAACATAAATTAAATCTGAAGGTTATAAAATATGCTATGAATGGAATGGTGACAAATATATCATGTCTGTCTTTTTTTGCAGCTAATGTCTTAATCAAAGGGTTCACTTTAACGTAAATTTTAATAAAAATGATTACAGTGTTGAATGATAAAGCTAAAAGAGACGACGATGACGACGACGATGATGTTGATAATGATGATGACTATGATGGCGGTGAGGTCGATGAAAACGACGAAGACAATCGCTCTGAAGATAATAAAGATGATGTTGGATATAGAGGTTGTTGACAGTGACGAGATAGACCACAGTTACGATATCGATGATGATGACACTGATGAAAATGAAGACGATGACGTCGAGGATCATCATAAAGATGATGATACTGATGATTACAGTAGTGGAGTAGAGTCATAGTGATGTTTCACAGAACGGTTAATCGGCATACGATGATGATGTTATTGCTGTTGTTGTTGTTGATGATAATATTGTTGTTGTCGTTGTTAATGATGATGATGATGTTGATAATGATGATGATTTTGTTGTTGCTGCTGCTGTTGTTGTTGTTGTTGTTGTTGATGATGATGATGATGATGATGATGATGATGATGATGATGATGATGATGATGATGATGATGATGATGATGATGATGATGATGGTGATAATAACGACGGGGAATACGACCATGACGACGCCAGAGTAATATTGTAACAAAGTTGTCCATGATGTGCGCTTGGTAACAAAAAACCTCCTATGATACTTATTGTGTCACCATATACATAAAATATATTTCAAAACGCACTGAAGCGATTTATGTGCCTATAAAAATTTGTTAAGTAACTGCTGTTTTACCGAGTTTGTTTTTTAAGACATCTGATTTCATATGATAAAATTTTACAATCTGATCAAAGAAAAACCAGTAACCCTTCAAAAAGGGTGTATCATTAAACTTTAAATAAATACTTATTAAGTGTAAACGCTGGCCACAGTCAATCCTACTACAAAATTATACTGGTCATATAAACATGATAAATTCTCCCAATTTCATTTTTCAAAAGTTACATTCCTGTAAATTATAAAGCATAAATGATGAGTAACACCAAAAATAGCGATATACATGTATATTGTACATATACCTGTATAGAGGTGAGAAGAGGGTGGTGAATGTGTAAATTTTAAAATCACCTCGGCCATGTAACTTTATACTGCGGGCTATTTTTACAAGACAACAAATGATACCTTGGTGTCAAAGATAATGTAGATATCAATCGGAACTCTCCGGCTATTATTCGTAATCATATTATCCGAAGTTTGACGGAAAAGGTCGAGAAGATGCGATTGTGTAGATACATCAAGATAATGTTCCTACCCATTGTATTTATAATTGTCAGATGTTAAAAATATGCATCTCACAAATATGTGATTCATAGCATGAACTTCCTTCTCAAAGGATAGAACATATGTAAATTGTTTTCGAATTCAAATTGAATAAAAGTAATAACTTTAAGACTGTGTACATTTGTATCCCTCGGGAAAATAAAAATTTGAAAAAATTAAAATTCCTGATGTCTCAAGTTACAGAGACAGTCACCAAAAATTAAATTGTATATCGATTTTTTAAGCAATTATATGCCAGATTTGAGTAAAAAGCGTTGCAACGCTTTTCATTTCAGTCATTTTGCACAATACAAAGTTGTATTCAGGAAAAACGGGATGAAGGAATGATCTTAGAATGTGCACACAAGTTATTTGTCCAGACATACATCAAATGGTACACAAATCTCGGGCAAAATATATTCAGACCCGTCGTGTCATAAAAAATTCAGTGACGTCCCTTTAAAAATGTGTTTACAATTTGAATACAGCTATCTTTTCTGTACACCCGTAACATTTCGGAACCGGAAGTGAAAGGACTGTGGCATCAGCATAGATCCAGGCCAGCCTGCACATCTGTCCAGTCAGAACATGCTATTTACTGGGGTAACTCTTTTTTTGTATTTTGATATTGATATTGAACAATTTTATAATTAAATGTGTATCTTAATATTAAAATCCCTTAAGTACATAATGGGAAGTTCCAATTCAAAGCAGGGCAATTCCATTGTAAGTAAATTCAGCAAGGAGGGTGTAAGTTATTTTGGATGACAATGTGTGCGGATGACAATGTAATTCTAATGCGGCGGCTAAACGTTAGAATTATTCAAATTTGTTAAAACTGCATATAAATGGCTGCTTTAAAGCTATAAATGCCTGTAAGCAAAACGATAATGTGCATTGTATATGTATATATAAAATAACAAACGATTAAACTTTCACAAAGGCCTATATTTTGACAAAGTGCTTTTCGTGGCACAGCAAGGTTGTTATATTCCTCTTTTTAAGATGCATGCCTCCAAATGAGTAAAATAGAGAACAGCATAATCGCTAAAGAAAATCCAATACGGCAAAATTGAAAATGTAGGCTCGGTTTGATTGAGCATGTTCATGGATGGTAGTGGTAATTGCAAGCTACCATCCATACCTCTCAGCACCGGCTGAAGCACAGTAAAAACAAATTTTCAGAAAGGAAACTTGAAACTTAAAACTTAACCTGTTGGAACCAAAAGTTATTTGCCGTTTGCCACCCGCATAAATCCAGGTCAACCGATACAGTTTGACCAGGTTCTATACTGTTGGTAGTTCAATTTTTGTGTTTTGATATTCTTAGATCCCTTACATTTTGAATAGAAATGTTCCGAATTCAAGGATGGGAAAATACATCATACAAATTCAGCAGGTTAAGGGTTCATAAAGTTATGTGTAATTTATTCATATTGTCAGTGATACTTTGTTAGACATGACTGCGTCTACTATTGAATCACATTTTTATAAGCCGTTACTTACTGTGTAAATGCACCTTTTCGCAAATTTTGACAGTAATACTAAAACTTTGTGTGTCTAAGTTTGTGTTAAATCACTTAATTTGAACACATTGCAATGATCTGAACGCTCTACATTTTTTCAAGCAAATTGGCATCAATCTGAAGTCCAGAATGCTTGCTTTGGTGCAACATCGCGATCATTTCGGCTTTATATATACATATATGTCAAGTAAATTTCTCAATTTTTCTTCAAATGAACAAAGCAAACGCAAATTCTTTCAAAAAAATTTAAACTGAAATTGGAGACTAAACTCAAGTAAATATCTTACAAAAAGTAGTGCGTTATGGGTAATTTTTTTCCCAGGTCGAGGTTTTAATAGTGTAACCTAAACCTCAGATATACCGCATAATACATTTCTGACATACCCGTGCTTACAGCGTAAAATATGAAATTCAAGCCTTTTCAAACCTTTTTTTCAACGAAGTTAAGATATGTATAAAGTTCAAACTTTCAAAAGGTTTTTAGCCTCCTTGAAATATTTAGACGTTAAGACAACATTTTCTTTGTAGGAACGGATTACTGATTATATGATGACATGCGCGCTATGAAGCAATGTATCTCGAACTTTATTTGCAATTTCATCATCCCGTACAGCTCCAGAGATGGGGATGGGGAAGGGGTTAGAGCGAGTAAATTCTTGCTACTGTTCTATTTGAATGATTGCTGTTGGGTTTTTTTTTTGTTGTTGTCTTTCTTAATTTCTTTGCGGTAACATCCTAAATTTCTTTACGGAAACATTTAACAAAGGCCATATATGAACATTCTTCATTCTAGGTGCTGGAGCCTTCATTTCCGGACGTAGCATACGTTAGAACGAGAGATATTGTATTTTATGATACCTGGCATCTTATTTCATAGATATGTACATGTATTTTACTTAAAACAACTTTAGATGTCAGTGTTTTTATTGACCAATAATAAATAGAATGAACATTAAGTTTTGAATTGATGACTAAAAACGGCATCACGCCGTGTTGTCTTGCTGTTTGAAAAAGTTGACGTTTTTGCCACTTTACAATTGAAACTCATGTAAACCCCTATATTCTTCCATTTGAACATGATAAAGAGATAGGATTACATGTACTTTATTTCAAAATACACCAAAGCTGGGGACCAGTAACTATATCCAAAACCACTAGAAAAGGAACGCGATGTGCGCGGATATGATACGAGTAACTTGATAGTAGTGGTAACATTTTTAAAGTCATTCGACAGGAAGTGTCCTTTTAAAGTGTAGAAAGGTATATATCTGCTGCAACAATTTACTGTTTGAATTTTAAAAAAATAATTCCAAAATGCATGTAGATATATGAAATAAATATGGTAGTTTATTGCCTTTAAAGCTAACGGCGCATGCGCGAAATCATAGCTAAACGAATAAAATCCTAATTGAAATAGCAGAATAATATTTTGTTTTAAGCTCAAGCAAACAGAAAAGTGGGATATTGTATAAGATAATCTTTAAACCGTAAAATATAGGTGATCCATTGGAAGAAACGAAAACAACAATATAACAATGTACAAGGAAATTGCAGACTAGGTTTGATTGGGTCTGGTCATTGGGGATAATGGAAAAAGTGCAATATCCCTCACCCCCCCCCCCCAGCACCGGCTGAAAAGATAGTCATGTGTGTAAAATTTAATTATAACATCTATATTAATGTTCACATTTGCTTGAACTCCCAATTAACAAAAATGACAAAAGTAAAACCGTCATGACAGGTGAATTCATCAAACTTACCGATTAAATGTTTTATTGTTTCTTTGTTCAAATTAAATAACTTAACACCAGGAAATGTCAGTCAACGACCGCAAATTATTGTCCGTTCATCAAAACATTGTAATTGTTTGCTTTATAGATTCGGTCATATAATTATACATGTATATTTTACCGTGTGACGTATATATCTTAAACTTGACTCCTTGATTGAATACATATGATTGTATGATTAATTATAACGCAAGATTCAATTCTATATTGAACTACGTTCAATTGCTGTTAATAAATATATTTTATGAACGCTATATGAACACTTGTTCGTGTGTCTGAAAAAAGGCATGACCTGGTTTCTAGCTAAACATTTTTTCTCTTTCTCAAGCCCTTACTTTGGGAAATTCAATACATTGCCTGAGATACGAAGTCAATAAAAAACATGGTTTAAAGGAGCACTAGGCATTAAAAAAAAACAACTTGCCAATACTTGAACCTATCTTTGATTCCAACCGTATGTTCAATTCAGCCTAAGAAACATGTCATATGATAAGCATAGGGGCGTATCTCAAAGTATCATTATTATAGTGTCTATATGTCATAACTTTTTACGGAATAATGAATATCAAGAATGACGAGTTTCAAAGGCGTTTGAACGGTTTATATCTTTCTAGTACATACGCGTTAATAAGATTAGTTGCAAATCAATACACATAATCAGATTGCTAACACAGTTTCAACAAGACTTTTGTGCTGAGGGAGAAAAAAAAAGAGTTTTCATTTCAGAGAATACAACGTTGTATGGTTCGTAATCATTCTAATACAAAAGCTAGATTTTAACTGTATCAGATTGCGAAAAGTTCCAATTTTACAGACACATGCGCAATTTTACACCTGTAAATTGCATTTATTTATGTGAAACACAACGCCGAGATTTCCTTGTACAAAATCATTAATGGTTAATATCTATTGGTCACTTACAATATTTCATTGTTTTATCATCATTATTATTACATTGTTGTTTTTTTGTAAATGCATACTTTGAACGATGAAAACATAATGTTATATAAAACGATGATATGATCTATTTTTCATAAATTAGAAATATTTCCATGGACCAATTAATGCTCTATTAAGAACTTGTATACTGTAGTTTGAAAAAGAACTTTTCTGGACCTTTGTACTAGTAATTTAACAGTTAAAATATTCGTAGATAATTAGTACGCGATCACGATAACTTTCGAAAAACAATAAATCTAGCTACATATCTTTTCACTGACAGTTTATTGAACAGTTGGTCATAAAATACATGGGCCTGTGGCTACTTTTGATTGTTGATAATGCAACATATGTCATAATTTGTCTCATATAGGCAATGATAAACAATAACTTGACATTTGATATTTTCCTGACTGTTATGTATTGATCTGTTAAACAGGTAAATATTTCCCCGAGTCAAAATAAGTCCTAAAATAGAAGACCTATTACTAAAATCAAATAAACCGGTTAATGAAAACCGTGACAGATAAAAAAGCAACACGCCTATTTGAAAAAATAAAACTTAGTCACTAACAAGACGATTTTGAAATGTATTTGTATATGTCATAAATAAGTTAAAACCATTAAAATGTGATACAAGAAAAGAAGAAGTGCTATGTTACCTATTCAGGTTATTGGTCACGAATGAGTAACCGGGCGTTTCATTGTGAAAAAATAGGTGGGGCTCTTTATTTCTAAAATATTCCAATAACTCTGAAGTACTTACATATAGTATCGTTTCCTGGGTAACACTCTCTAAACAGCCCCCTGTGTCGTGTATGTGTGTATCGTGCCAGTAAAAAGTCACTGTTCCTCGCTGCTAAGACCGCTTGGGATAAATCCTTCTTATCAACATCAAATTCCAACCAATGATCTGTCGCGAACGATACTGCTAATAAGATCATTACAATCGGTCCTAAAATTGTTGCAGTCACTAACATACATGTCCCGCACGTACTCCTGCCCATCTTACTGGCTTCTTACTCAAAATCCGACGAGAAATAACTAAATTTATCACAGGTGTCTTCACTATTACACCCGTTCTACGTTATAGACGAAACCGAAATATGTTAGAAATACCGACTGGTACACCGCCCCACAATGACAACTGTAGCGTACAAAGTCTTTACAAAAGACACTGTCAAGCGTGGTACGCGTAAACATTGTATACTGCAGTTATTTCATGCCCCGCTGCGTCTAATAATACCTTTAATCATAAAAGCAATACCGTACATGGGACACAAGGTAAAAATAGTCTAACAAGAGTTGTGTCAGGTGTATTGGAAAACGTATTAAAAGATCGATAATTGGAACAAGAGCGAATGTCATACCCGAGGTCAATGTTGTCTTGTCTTGTTTAACCGTAAAGCATTGCTGTATTGGTGTACTTGTGGCGTTTAAAGGGAAGATCGCATTTCTTGACAGTAAAATCATGTATGCACATGTAATGCATGGTAGAAGTGTTCTTTTATTCTAAAGCACAAAAGTACTTTGATCGAAAATCTATCTCCTTCTGATAAGAAATACACGTATTCATTTTCTAATTCGCTTTCAAATTGTTGAAGCACGGACTTAAATTTAATTGTATATAAAATTGTATATAAAAGTATATTTTTGGTCCCAGGTTGAAGCGAAAATAAATTATTTATCACCTAATAAGAGCTACATATATAAAACTTTTAGTCTTGGACAAAGTAATAAAATTAATGCCTGCATGTAAGTATTGTTCAATATAGAGAAAAACACATAAAGAATCAGAGAGTGGAGCATGATTTTTTTTGTTTAGAGCAACTTAGATGTTTGTTCCCTTAGAAAAGTAGCGCTTAATGTGAAATTATTTGTCATGACAAAATGCTATATCATTATATAGATCTAACCTACAAATGCCAAAAACGCAACAGAAGAAAAAGATGATTCAGGTATTGCCAAAGATTTAATTTCTGGAAATTATAAAATTACGCAAAAAAAAAGCTTTTGTGAAACAAACATAAAATATTTTGGGTATAATAGGCCATTAATTAACATTAATAATAAAATCTATACGAAATGTACAATCTTATTAACTGACTTATGCCATGAATTTGACGTACTAGATATTGATCATAAACAACAGTTAGATATAAATAGTATGTGTAAAAATATCATTCAAAGTATTTTTCGTCAAATTTAACTGCTAAACTTCTTGAAATAGATAGAAAAATCCCCCATGCTGTCCTGGTATAGCGTGTCTGATATACCAAAATAAGCAGCTATACAGTTCAACCGATACTCCCAAATCTTGGATTTGCCTAGCCAACAGATAAGTCAGTGTTTAGACCTACATTGTAAGTCTCGTAAAGTCATATCAAGTTCTTGTTTAAGATAACGACTAAGCTAGATGCTTCCATAATTATTTGAAATCGTTAAAACTGCAATAAGTAAATGATTTATATCTAAAATGAACATCAATATCAAGAACTTGAACGATACTGCTATTTTTATTTTTTTCATTAGTATCTTCATTAAACTACTAATTAATGCCGTTTAATTGTATAATGCTATAATGCATAATTCATTTACAAATCCATTCTCGAATCAGAGACATCTACATCTCTGCTCAAATCTATAGAATACATCTATAGGTATTTGACGAACGACTCATATGCCTACATTTAGAATTCTCGCTGTGGACCTGCATGGTTATACACATAAAAATGAACTCTCTCATGAAAGATATTTATACATGTTAATATGAGTTTGTCACTTGTAGTTTGAGCATAGCATCACGGATTTATATTACAATATATGTATTACAATATAATATATGTAATATTATGTAATATAAATCCGTGATAGCATATATAGGCCACATAGAATCTATCTGTTAAAAGTTCAGTTGTTAGATATCATATGCATTTTGACACAATCCATAGCATCTATCAAACATTGTGTAAAATGTATCGTGGTCTATGACCTATACTAAAGTGTTTATCACGGTAATAACGATATTACGCACCGTTAATAAATTTCCGGTTGTTTACATTTTGGTTTTGACAGATCTTAAAAATACTAAAAATGTCACTTAATACTGCACACGCGAATGGTGGTGTTCTTATTTATGCTGGAGAAAGGTTTGTATATGATAAAGATACGGATGGCAGTACATTTTGTATATAGCTGAACAACAAATCGTGATTTTAAGCAAGCACATAAATTTTCTGTTCGTAAAAAAGACGTAAAACTTCAGCTGGTCACCTGCTAATTAGTCATAACATGTTTAAATGTCTTTCATATAATCTTTTAAGTCTTTGAAAACGAATAAATGTTTTACTAGGCTCAAATTTAAAGACTGCTTACCAGCTTATTTATAATGTTCAGCAAATCTTATTTATAACAGCAAATACTTAAACTCTGATTATGAAAGTAAAATAAAATAATATACAATTTACAAATGAGATTAGTAATTATTCATTCTGCTAAACCAATAATATGCCTATTATATTGCCAAACTAAAATGTTATCTGTAAAAGATAAACCAAATATCATAGGTGTTCGGCTTGTTGATTGGTGACTTTGGTCACTACCCCCCTCCCCTTACCTACTCTACAACCCTTTCACCTCTTCAAAATCATGTAGACTATATTGTCTCATGATGGGATGAAGTTGACACTATCTTCATGATAAGCATCTCTGATTAGATTGCATGAAACTCTGTATAATACCTGTAGGATACCTGTAGGATGATTCTGGGCTCTGATGGAAGGGCCAAGCCCTTTTTAAGCCCCTCTTCTTGTGACAATCTTTCACTACTTCTTCTTATTGGTCTCACCACTTCTATGTTTAATCATATACACTTATACCTATTTCTGTTCACACTGCTGTATAATTTTAACAGCGTAATTTTTCAATAAATAACATTTTAAACTTTATATGGAGCGTCTCCGGTCCAATGTTGGTCTAGCTTTATTTTAAATTCATAAACACTTTTTGAGTCTACTACATTTTTTGGCAAATTATTCCATGTTTTAATTACACGTCTTGAAAACTGATGTAGGCAATGAGTTGTTCTACTACGAGGCATTTCTAGTTTTAATAATGAAATAGTGGACTCTTCTTTTAAAAATTTTAATAAATCAGTATCGGTAAGGTTTATGGAATCAGTATCAACATTTATTTATATATCTTTTTTTAGCCACTGTAAGTATAGACAAACATTTCATTTCATGTGTGAGAAAAAAATGGTATAGGGAAATATCAATGAGAATGAGTATTATATGATTATATTATAACCCCATCAATTTCAGCAATAAAAAAGTAGATATTTATACTTGAATAAAAAAGCAACTTCAATATTATTTTTCTTGTCTGCCAAGTGAAAATATTAAAAATTTGGCAACACTTTTCAGTGCATCTGGCATTAATATTCATAAAATGACAGTTAAATTTCTTCTCATACTTTCAGAATATTGCTGTTCTGTGATGGAGTTGAGATGGGATTTGAGCCAAGCTCTATCCCACATTTCAAGGGAAATAAAAGAGGAACAGTCTATCTCACTACACATAGGGTAAATATTTTTTTAGAAGATAAGAAATATAATTTTGTATATTGTCTGGATATGCTCACATTGACTCTGTCAGAGCAGATTTTTGCTATGATTGTGAAGAGGTCTGAAATTGGCTCATTCCAGGCATTTGTTTAATGATTAATTTTATAATGTAAAGGGAAATGGGCTTGTCTGTTTTGTGTTTGTATTTTTCATAATTAAAATCTTAAGTTTAATCTATAGACTTCACAGTTTCATTTGAGGGACTGCTGAATTTATGACACTGTAAAAAACTGTTTACTAATTTGAGAGAAAATGTGTAAGCAGTGGGGTAGTTTATTTAGATGTGGAACAGTATTCTAATTATGGTAAGTTTGTCCTGATTAGACTGCACATCTTTCTCACCCAATGACATTTGATGTCTAACATGGGCCACTGTGCTGTTTGGAAAACAGAAGTAGGAAGAATATAGATTTATTAAATTATTATTATTTCATACTAAATATATATGACATTGAAGTTGGATTTTATGCATGTGTTAAATATATTTATGTCTTCAATTTTAATCATTCAGGTGTTGTTCACAAACAAAAGTCAGAAAGAATTACTACAGTCATTTAGTCTACCATTCCTTCAAATGAGAGAAGTAGAGCTGGAACAGCCAGTTTTTGGGGCCAACTATATCAAAGGGAAAATGATAGCAGAGCCAGGAGGTATATCATTTTAAAGGGACATATTTTTTAGACCTTTGCTTCCCCAGAATCAGTTTAACATATTCTCCCTGAATCTGTATAGCATTTAACCTATTTGATAACCAGTAAAAAAATAAATTATAGGCTACAAATTAACTTTATAATAAAGTGTAGTTGTTTGTTGAAAAACCATGCAAAATTCATTTAAACTAGACCTGTCATTGATAGAATATTAAATATGTATAATCAATATTTATGTGTTGATCCGTTACTGGTACATGTTTGGAAAAATTGATTATTTAGACAAGTTAATGAAATGTCTAGAAATTATTTTAATTTTAAACCCAAAACATTTAATGTAAGCAGGTGTTCTGTTAAAAGGATGTGTGTAAAAACTATGCTGTTGTTATGTAATTAACATATGTGATAGCGGTTATGACGAAAATGGTAAAAAAGGCAGAGGAGATTTCAAACAATTATTTATTTTAATGCTATCCAGAAAAGTGGCATGAAAGCCAAACATGATTTGTAATGAATCATAGGACGGGAATAGTGCTAAATTTAGGCACCAGAATTTGTGAATTGAGGACCATGTTAAGATATATCATTTACTATTGTAACACAAAAGATATGTTTTGCTTTGAATTTTGACCTGCATATTGTGAGAAAAAGGGATATCAATATTAAAAGTTATTGACTGAAATGTAGTAAAGTGTAGTGAAAGTTGACAATTACCTGTACTTGGCACATTCTGGTGAACATGGTATCTATTGATTTTTCCCAAAGGTAACTGGACTGGAAATGGATCATTCAAGATGTGGTTCAAGAGTGGAGGTGCCATAGAGTTTGGTCAAGCCATGTTGCGTGCAGGAAGACTAGGTCAGTGGATTCAATTTTGTTTTGAAAAAGCAATGTTCAGTTATGATAATTATAAAACTTACAAAGATTAAAGATCCTGTGACATATTTTTTTAATGGTTTTAAATCATAAATATGATGCTCAAATTAAGATTCAGCAATACTGTAGGTTCCAAAAAGCATTATTTATAAAGATATATCCGAATTTAACATTTCATGTAAATAAAGGGAGATAATAAAAAATATATTTTCTATAAAGTTTAAACCAAATTATACAATTGTACAATAAGAAATGAATGCATATATTTTAATGATTACATATAATATGCACAAATATTTGCAGTACATATTTTACATATTCTTCGATGTTTAACTTAAGAATTGTTTTATTTGCATAATTATGTACATATATAATTTCACTTAGTGTGGTTTACCACCTTAATCACAACATACAGGATCTGTAAGCAGACTGCTAAATATGTTATAATCTTGATAATAAGGTGAAGATTGTAATAAACTAGTATACTAGTAGGAGTTAAGAATAATTCATGAAAATGTAATTTATTAAACCCTTAGACTACTGGTTGCAGTGGATTATACCCATGCTACCAGTGCAGACCAGGATCAGCCAGCATATTCATGCTCTCTGATCATGGTCTGCACTGTCCCCTACTCATTCTACATATTTTGAAATTTTCACTAAAAATGATGAATAGTTTAATTCAGATTGAAAGAAAGACAAGTACATTCTTTATCATAGTTATAATTAAAAAAGAGAATTTAAAATGGAACTCACAAATAAAAAAAATGCTTTATACAGAGACTATTGGTGCATTCATTTAAATACTGTGTTAAATATGATGCAAGAAAATCCATATAATTATATGTTAAAACTAATGTGTACTTGTGATAATGGATTAACATATGAATTATTCTATAGTGAAGAATAATTAAATATGTTTTTGCATCTGTATTATACATAACTCTTTCCTTTTATTCAGCCCTTAAAATACATAGTCTTTTATTAAATCTTATGTAAAAACCTTACTTCACTGTTTTATACCAGATCTGATCACACTTTTTTTTACATGCTAAAAGAAATTTGATCTATATAATTAGGTCGGATAAATTATACGCATTTGTCTAGTTTCTCGTGTAAGAAGGTAAAGCCATATTATTTGCAAGAGACCAGGAGACGATCGAATGTTAGAATTTAAATAAGAGGATAATGAAAGAAGCAAGAATGTTGTATTTATTTGTTACGATGCTCGTTTTATTTATAGGACATTTGTCAGCCTGCAAAGAGGTGATATAATATTTCAAAGTACATAATTATAATTGATTCACATAGACACAGAATGATGCCATCTCATGTGAATTTATGCACTCCCTGTTTGTCTGTAAAAATATGCTACAGTGGAAATAGATAAATTTATAAGGTCATTGTTCTTCAACCTTTAACCTTTTGATATTCTTAAATCAAAATTGTCCAGTTTCCATTTTTGGAACTGTCCATTATCAGTTTTGGGGATGTCTAGATGAAAATTTAAAGTAAGTCATATACAGGATAGAACCTGGTGGGCTTGCCTAGCTCTATACTAGTGGTAGAGGCTAATCACTTTTTCATATTCAGCAGGGTTAGGGATAATATTGCATCGTAATAGTAACGGGATTTCTATATACATACATACATACATACATATAATTATGTTGTACATATAAAGTACAGTAGTATAAAGGTTGACATTGTTTCATTACTTTAGTTACTTGATCTATATACATGTAATTATTTTTCGTTGATTGCAGCATCAAAGAACAGGCCAGCACATCCTCCAGCATATTCCCCGCCCCAGGGACCAGTGTACCAGGCTCCACCCCCTGCATACAGTGCTCCACACACAGAATACTACGCTTGGGTACCATACACAACATTCCCCACTGCTCCCCCTCGTAAGTTTTCTTCATTCTTGACTTTATCAAAAAATGTATAGTCTTGGAGTGTAATTTCTGTTAAGGTATAATATGCTCATGAAAAGTTGTTGCACAAGTAGGCTTCTAAAGATGTCATGCAAAAGGCGTAACAATACACTCAATTCGTGATAACATACATCCATAAGGGTGTAACATGACCCGAGTGAGTTTACGGTGACGAATTGACTTACAAAACCAGACTTGCCACTTCACCGCTGCTAGGAGTTTGATCGCAGGGAATCTTTCAATGTGCAGATTATGTATGTGAATTGCCAACTTTTAAAGCAGCTAATTGACATGCTGACCAGGAGTTCTCTCATGATAAACCGAGATATATTAATGTTGTGGAGTATAGTGTCTATCGTAATAAAGATACAGACACACTTATATTCAGTGTGAGTTATGATTCGCAGCCTCTGAATTTATTGATAAGTAGCACAAGAATGGGCGCCAACCTTTATGTAAGTTCTTTTGTGGCCAACCATTTAATATAGCTAGAGGATTCGATATCACATTAACATATTATATAACTTGTACCTGAACATAGTCTGATCCGTTCTCGTTTGTGACAGATAAAGAGATCGACAATTTCCCTAAATCTGTACGCCATTTGTATACACACGATGGAACTATCTCACTGGAATAATAAAAGGACCTCATAACACCAGAAGATAGACTCAGGGCCAGTTGGTTCACATAGGCTATATATTTGTATTCAGATGAGTTGTTTTAAACAAAATGGAGTATATTGATTTATGCTGTACAATTTAGAGTTGTTAAATATTTATTAAACAAACTTGGCACTCGAGGAAAACTTCTTTTGCTCCAGATTTTCTGTCTTCAGGATAAATTGTTTCAATATACTATGTAGGAGATTATATAGTTGCAAAATAACAAAAATAATCTATTTTGTTATTATTATTAGAGACAGATGCATTAACGATGATACATACGTCGGCATGTAAATGGTAAATTTCTCTTTGCTTTCAATTCAGGAACACGTATGTTGAACAACTATTGTTGTTAACCCAGTAGGTTATCACTGAGAAATTAGTACACCTTCTGGTGCAATTGTCATTAAACGTCGAGTTTGTTGAAAATTGACTTATAAATGTGATTTTGGGATATGGACACTATTTATATCAATTGATTGCAATACAACGCGCTGTGCTAAAGCGTGACGGAAGATTAAAATTGTTGCTTTCATAAGCATGGATATAATTATGAGCACAGATCTAAATATTATATCTACTGATCCCATTTTTTTTCAATTCTAAACAAATTCTTGATGCTATTATTGTATGATATAATATCTGCATTAAGGTTATAACTTGTAAGACAATTCTTTAAGAGGCACATCCTTCGAGAGAAATGAAAACAATAAAAAAGTTGAAATTTGCAGATTAGGTTTTATAAAGTTTATTCAATAGTGATACACCATCAACGCTCCCTAGCATCGACTTAGGTTGAATTTATTTCTCATCATCAAAGAACTTGGAAGGACCAGAAAAATATAGCAATATGGAGATGAAGTACGGGGCAACATTTGTTTTAAATCGGGCTGAAGTGTTTGAAATTATCCAATGCAACATCTATCTGAGCTGAAGCACTGCCATATATAATAAAGTCCTTGATAACGATTACAATTACTTCTGTTCTTGTATAGAATCAGAAATAGAAATTGTTCCATAAAATCAACGCTTTCAGTAAAAAGCATAGATGCCAGTAAGAGTATACTAGGCTTCTGTTCCTGAGAATTGTTCAGGTCCAAGTGCTTTAAAATAAGTTGAACGATCTATGTTGATAATATGTTGCAAATGAAAGAAAATGTAAATGTAATTATATAAAATTATCCAATAAATAGAATAAAATAACAAAAATAAATAACAACTTTATATATATTTTATATATAATTTCAAATAACAGCTCCCAGAACTAGCCAAACTAATATATTAAATTTTCATATCAATTAAGTAACAAATAGCTATGATACAACACAACACAGACAATTATTGAATAGTCGAGGCATTCTAAATGTCACATTATATTCTATATTAATTGATTAATCATGTCACATAAGTAGTCATGGAGATAATAGTAAATCAAGTCAACATACATGTGCTCTCATTAGAGCGAGATCAGCAGCTACTCAACACACGCTGGAAGCCCCAAATCATACAACATTCCGTTTTCGTAAGCTGATAAAGTACATAGCACGTAGTTGTAACTAAGATGAAATGTACTCCTCGCCGAGACATATGTTGTAAATAGAATGTTTAAAACTACTCGTCGTGTCGTGGTCCGCAGCTATGTTTTGAATGTGAAAAACAACATAGTGGCGGTCAACATGAGGCTCGAATAAACCAATTTAGTGTAACAAAGAACATTAAAATCGACTCTCAGTTTTATTGCGCATTTGTTTTAAATAATTTGAAAATATATTATCGGACAGCTTTCATTGAGAGAGGAGATTAAAGATAAATGAAGTAGATAGAAGAGAATATGTGTGAAGTACAGGTCTTGAATGAACTCTGTTGGGCGAACTCATCAGTTGTGGATGATATCTAGTAAAGCTAACGTTTACAAACCCCACCATCCTAGTATGGCTTAAGTTAATAATCCAACATTTAATAACAAGATAATGGTTAAATTCGGAAATAAGAAACACCAACCTATGTGTTCATAAGGGAGTGATCATGGAACAATCAATGTGACACTTTTGCCATTCTATAAAAGCAGCGTGTGGTCCCCAAGTGAATTTAAATATGTGCTCTAAACCAGAAAACAATGGGCCAAACAAACTTAGATAAAAATTTTAGTTATCAAAGTCTGCGTTTCACATACATTCTGTCCCAAAAAACAAAATATTTTAAAAGCAGGAAATATTTCTAATATAAGATAAAGCTCCGGAATAATTTAAAAATCTATCAAAACAAAACAAAAGTGAATTAATCTAAAAAGTTATCCAAGAATTATTAACTGAAATTTGATCAGTAGATTGGTTGCTGAAAACAATGTGCAAACGTCATTTAAGTAAAATACATGTATATATATATTCTTCAACTCGCCTAAATGACTGATGTATAACTTTATGTTATTTTGTGGCATTTATATACACACCGGTGAATCAATACCTGTAGTAATTCAGTGAAATATCTCAAAAAATTATAATATGCATATTATATGTAACCATTCTTATATAGAATAATAAAACGCAATTCATTTTTTTCTTACATAAAAAATATCAAAAACATGGGTATGTTGATGAAAAATGAAGTAATCTATTAGTTATTTCGGTCTAATCTTAACAGCAAAGATCCTTTCCAGTTCTTTTCCTATTAAATCATTAGATATGTTTTAAAATATACCGCACAAATAGCTCGGTATTATCATGTTATCATAATCAATGTCATTCTTCTGTGAAGCTTCTATAATCAGTGTTTTTATACTGATATTATACAGTATTATATAAAATATTGCATAATTAATAAGTCATTTATTCCTTTTTCTGAATTATTTCAGAGTATTGACGATGTCTTGTGGGGATAATCGGTGAAATTGGTTTTCACCTCACAAATGTTATGATTGAGCATAAACAGCTATCACAGGAACAATTGACAAAGAAGATTTAAATAAACTGCTTTATGATCGGAACATTAGGTGACATTTTTTATTTTTTCAATTTTCAAAAAATCTACTTAGATGGAATATTTTGGTCCTTTTCTTTAATTAATTGTGTCTACTTAACAAATAGAATGGTTAAATACTTAAAATCATCACACGAATAAATTTTTATTGTATGGTCTCTGAAGATCAATTAATCAATTCAAACAATTAATTAATTGTACTATGATCGGATTAGGTAATTGTCACAACTAGTTCACTGAATTTACCGGAATTATTTCGTTGCTGGCCTTATAGCAATTGTATGATACCAATAATACCGCTTTATCACTTATTTTAGATGATTCTGTTAGATACTGTTCCTGTAATATTTTAATCTTCTTTACTCTATTAGACAAAATGCAATTAGCATTCAGACGAAATATTAATTGGTCAGATAAGAATATTACATTAGTTAAATTCAATTTTTTGCAATCATGTTTGTTTAACCTGGTGTAATGTAATTGCGATAATTCTATTCTGCAAATAATCAACCAAATAAAGTAAAAAACATATTTGCTTAATTATCTGCCTTGGCAGGTAAAAGCGGCACGCAACACAAGTGATGTTAAGTTGGTGTAAAGAAGTGGTGATAATTGGTCTTTGTGGCTTGGCTTATTAAATGATTTCGTAAACCTTAACCTTACTATGAACTAATGTAATATAACTATACCGGTATGCTAGTATGTAAATGTTTCAGTTTAAAGAATCATATTATTTATTTTGAGGAGAAACATGCTTGGATATATGTACGAATATATTTTTATGGATTTTTGCTTTTTGCTTCCGGGTTGAAACAGCGTATTTGTGTAAAGAAACTAGACAGTATGTTGTTAGAGATATTGTCAGCAGCTATAAATAACACTTTTTATGACTTCGAATATAACTGTTTTCTTCTAACCATCTTAAATCTAAAATATGATGACAAACATTAATTAGGCGAGATTTTCTACGGCATCATCATTCTTCCAGCATGTCAGCTTTAATTACCGTAAATAAACAATCGGTTTCGTGTGAATATAGGTGAAATATTTTTGGAGTCGCGAGAGTAATCACCGTAGCGCTCATAACATAACGCTGTTATTTACTGAAAATAATTCGCTAACCAGGCTGCTTTGATAGACAAATACAATAAAATATATAAACAAGAACATTTAAAAAGATGTAAAATAAATTTACATTAGGACGATTGATTCTTAAAAACTATAAGATGTATAAACAATCTATATATAAATTGGAAGTGTGCGTGTTTATGAAAACTTTCTATCAATGACTACTGAGGAAGTGTTACAACATGATAAAGCATTGACAGATGACCCATAAGAAATTAAGAAAATATATTGTTTATTAATATGGAGGCATGAAACGTACACATAACGTTTATTCAATTAAGGAAACTTTTATCTAATTCAAATTTATCTAGTCATGCAACTAAATATGATTTGATAGTAAATATTTACTTTGAAAGAAACTTTGTATTCTTCTGTAATTAGTTATTTTTAAGGATAGTCGACAGTTAATATGACTCTAAATTTGACACGTGTATGTCTTAAAGTGTATATAAAAATATTTTACATTGTGAGCAACACTAACATAAATCTGTTTTAAATTCAATATGAGGGTTTATGATTGGGGTCATTTAAATAATCAAATCATTCGACTTAATTTACAATCTCTCAGCAAAAGGGCATGACCAAAAACGTCACGTGACTGTCAGAAATTGATCTCGTTTTTGGAAATGGATAAATTCCTAAGTTAAATTAGGTTTCAAACCGCATCTGTTAGTTTCATAGAATAACACATTTAGTATTCCATCTGACTAGACAGTAAATGAATAAGAAATGTTATGGCTATTGGGTTAATATCGGTCATATTTAACTTCCGGCGACTCAGACGATACGATGTCATGTGATATTTGATGACGTTTCGGCTATTCGACCTATTTATGTAAAATCATATGTAGTCAAAACGCTAAAATTGTAGATTAAAAAAGACATCATTCCGAACTAGACATTGTTGTTTTTGTTATAATGACGCTAACGAATACTTTTTTGCATAACCAAAATCACTCAATTTTTATCATCTGTCATCTTGCAACAATTATGTAAGAATAGTCAATTTTATTTTATAATTTGTAGTGTTAGGCTAATTATATCGCAATTTTTTAATTGTTGAATAATTTTTACTTTGGTTAAAGACAAAAGCCTTGACAAGACTAAACGTACAATAAGTATGAAATCATTACATGCAAAATTGTACTACTATGAAATTAGGACAAAAGAGAATTGTGATTATTTGATGGAGAAAAATGGTTAATAAAAGACCAAATGATGTGATAAACAACTAACAATTTAATTCCAAGATGGTGTTCGACTATTATTGATGTGAAAAACACTGAAAATTTATATCATAAACCAAAAATGTATTAGACCCAATTGTTGATATAAACTGACAAATTTATTTCCAAAACGAGTGCACAATCTGTGTGACTAAAACTATTGATTATATACACAAAATGGACTGCACAATTAGCTCGACATTGCAACTGACTCCACATCAGTCTGTTAGCATACTCTATTTAGTGCCCTGACATTTATATTATGGGTTAATATGTTATTATTTCTCATAATCAGGATAATTTCCGAGAGTTAATGATATCTTTTGGGAGTTCTAAATGAATATATTCTTTCCCATCATAGAATGTTATGGTAGTACAGATGATATACTGTATGTGTCTGTATAGCATGCGAGTGACCCACGATATAGACAAGTTGTTAGCTAGATATCATTCCTATGATTATTGGATAGTGAACACGAGTCGTTCTAATACTTGTAAACGCAGGAAATTAGTTCTTGCGATGTATTTGTGGTCCAAATCATTCTTAACAAACCAAAAGTAATGACAATATTTCTCGATTCCCTGCAGTTAATACTTTGTTTCTCACAATCTTTTGGTTGTGTAATGGTGGAACGAAGACTGTTTACAAAAATCAAAGTAGTCGAATAGAGATGTTATTGTTAGAAGAGAGCGCGCAGGAAGGGTGGTTAAGACGATGAGTAGGAGTTCTAATTTGATTGAAAATGAGTTGTCTCAGGATTCAGGAGACGTGTCAAATGTTAAGTTGATGTTTGACATGGAAAAGGAATCGAATTCTTCGCAGGGTTTCCTTAACGAGCGTCATCTTCTACATAGTGATCATCATCATGCAATCATAGAAATAGGCCAAAGAGGCGATAGTGTTTTGAGAGAGCGAATATGTGGGGGTCGTGTCAGGAGCTGTGTTGCAACGGTGACTGTGTGTCTGTACGGTTGAAGCTAGTCAAACACATAATTTTGGTCAATGTGTTTTTTTCTCATACAAGTAAATGCCGTCGCTTACACCACTAAATGTTATTACGGAGGGCACTTACGTTCAACAGTCTCCAAACCCTATCACGAAAATGAAACAAACAAGATAAAAACCTGAATGTTATTCCATTTGATACATTGCATGTTAATATTTTTTAACGAAGCCAGCAATCAACAGACAGAGATCAATTATCACATTTCCATACACATCTGTATCGTAACATACTGAGGTTTACAGTAAATGAGTTTTACAAAGTCAATCTCTCTTCTCCGGATAATAAATAATAATAACCTTCTATGAACTATGTAATACATATGTGCTAGTATGTAAAGATGACAGGTTACAGTCTCATATTATTCATTTTGAAGTGAAACCATACTTTCATATATTTTATATATAATTTTTGCTTTTGGTTTCGGGTTGAGATAATTACTGTGGAAAGAAACTATTAGTGATATTGTCAGCAGCTATAAATAACACTTCTCATGACTTGGAATATAACTGGTTTCTTCTAACCATCTTAAATCTAAATATGAATGACAAATATATAATTAGGCGATATTTTCTACGGCATTCAAATCTCTTCATATCAACTTTAATTACCGTAAATAAAATCGGATCAGTTACGAAATGGAAATATTATAAACCCTGGATAACATATGTTTTTCTGAATAATTCGGACCAGTGCTTTGACTTGTAATGAAAATACATGGAATATTTAAAGAACATTTAAAAGATAACAATGATGTCAAAAATCAGATCAACTGGGGTATTTAAAATCAGACAAATATGCAAATATATTTAAGAAGTAAACTCAGAAATAAATTGAAAATCGATTTTTGTGCAATTCTTAGCCAACATTTCAGATAAAAAAAAGCGAATGGAGAACGACTTTCCATTTTGGGTCATTTTTTCACAATTGCAATAAATATTCTGGAACACGGAGTGAGTGAATGACCTGAAATTTTTAACATAAGATATTGGTACCAGACCTTCACCAAATGGAATGTTAATCTCGATTAAGTTATTTCCAGTCCTGTTCATGTCAAAAAAATGGAGTCCTTTTGAAATAACTTGTTTACAATATTCCTTTGTGTTTACTACCTTTGTGTTAAACAATGCTGAAATTATACGCAGCAATTGAGTAAAATGAAATATAATCCTCTAAAACATGACTCATCACTTCTGCGATATTTGCCAGGAATTAAAGGAAATGAAAATTCTTTTTTTTAAGACAAAATGTTGCTTAATTATTAGAGAAAATGTCTCAAATACAGTGCTTCTATTGTCGCGAAGAAAGAAGATCCTAGTTCTCAAGAATCATTAGTATAAAGTATAAAAATGAGTCTGATTGTAAAGGGATGAGGTTGTTATCTACTGTCTGTTTCTGTATTATTTGAATGAATACTGATTGTTACTATAATTTGTAGATAATTTAGTAGAAGTCTGAAAAATATACAACTCAGTTCAGTTGATATATGTTTTATTCGTATCTAGATTTGATACTCCCTCATCGAGTTGATATGTAAAACACTCTAATTTTGACAACCTATCCTTACTTAATGTGCAAGATGCATAGAAAAATTATGTTGACGAACCTATAGAATAACTTCGTCTCCAGCTTGGCATAGCACGAAAGATATTCAAACTCTAGAACTCAAGTACGTAACAATTCGAGTTTATCATACTCGAGTAAAATATTGTAAAATTATAATTTACGTATAGAAAATCTGAAATCAGTTGAAAATACTATTATAATTATATATTAAAATATTATGTCGTATTTTGTGGGTGTTCATATGGACTCTACGCGCCACAAGGATACGTACAATATATTACGTATTATGAAGAGAGCGCAGTAGGATTGAACTAGAGAATAAACAAATATGAGTCGCAACATGTCGTTCGGATTAAACTTTTAACGATAGCATAAAAGCTAAATCCGAGTAAAGCTTCATAGTAGGATCGAGCGTGGGTTGACCTCAATAAAACGCGTCTCTCTAGGCTGCCCTCGGAGTGGTGATATGTAGTCATACTATACAACACACTACGTGTGATAACACTGTTGATATCGGCTAGATGTCAATGCCTATTGTGACGAGGCGTTTTTCGTTAATGAAGAGAGGATCGAAAAAATATGTATCGTATTATAATCCATTCTTCTCACTTCTCTCTCGCTCTGCTCTAGTTGTAGAGATATGATAAACCAACATCATCGATAGAAAAAAAGGGTGAGAAATTTACAGTTTTCGATATTCGTCATACTCTTTTATATATTTCTAGATTGATTGTTTTTCTCAAATCGAAGATTATATTATTCTAGTGAGACACATAAAGCACGGCAGTATGTGTGGTACTACATAAATCTGATGTGGCCTTAGTTTCCTCTTTCAAATTATTAGCACCACTGTTTAGGCTTGGCAGTAATGACTCAGCTACCCTCCCGCCACAGGCAAAAGATATATAAAAGGGAATTTCTTCACATATTTACTTTAGGTTTATCCTCAACGCTAGATAGTGATCTGATAAATTATAAAGTATTTAGGTTTTTCTTCTTTTGCATTTTCTACTTATATACTTCTGCATAAAAGTGTGCAAAAATCATTCTTTAAAATTATTTGTAAAAGAAGAAGTAATAATTCATTTATCGACTACTTAGCAATAATATATGTGAAGGTGTATAAAACTATGAAAATGATACTTTTTTATAGTACATGTCTAGAGTATGTGATCTAGTAATTATTTATAAATTCTATATAAGTACATTAAAAGCTTAATACACAACAGTGTCACATTTTGTCTCATCCTATATTTTAACATATCTATTGATCTATGAGGATGAAGAATTTGTATCATCTGCTAGGAAGTTATTTTGCTAATAAATATTGGAGTCTCGTTTTTTCAATTGGTTTAATGATCTATTAATGTTTAGTAATGAATATGATTATATTAGTGTATGTTATCTTATCATCTTTTATGTTAAAATGAACCATGATATAATTAGAATGATATATCTGAGATATCTATATATGTGTATATTACATTAATGTGAAGTACTATCGATCTGGTAAACAGACAAATCAGAGATATATATTAACAAATATCTACAGGACAAAAAATGATTATGAGTGATAAATCATAGAGATATTCAAAAACAGCGATAATATTCGACCACATGATAATAATCATTTATAATATTTGAGCTCACAATCTTCAACATTTAGTTTGGCATAATCATCTGCAAGTATCATTAACTCTTAGTTTGTTACTATTTAGAAATTTACATGAATTACACAAAAATGCAATTAATAGTACTTTACTTGTGTTTAGTCACTACTAGGCTATGTTGGTTATCATGATTTAATAACAACTAAAGGGACCAGCATATTTTCACAAGTCACTGGGATATGAAGTAATGAGTGGTTATTAACAAGAAAATATTTTGTTTTATTGTAGTTTGAATAGAGTGATCTATGCTCTTCGTCCATATAATATATTATCAGATTATTGTATCGGTTTTGATTATATGATAAATAGTTTAAGTAGGTCGCGGCATTTTTTAGCTCTGGACTGCAAATATATTGTTGTCGTATATTCTCTATCTTCTATACAACAAATCGTTAAGAAGTGAGTAACACAAGTTAGTTATTTATATCTATGATATTCACAGTTGTAAATCCGTTATATTTGAAGTTATTACATGCATTATCAGAACAAATTTTAAACATATGAAGATTTTTTTGTGAAGGCTCCATCCTCTCCATTTTAAGATCGCTTTAATATGTTTATTAGAGGTTTATATTCTTTATATTAGCTGTTTGCTTATTCGAGATATGGACAAGCATAGCTTGTGATTTGGAGATACCCCATTTAAAGACTATATATATTTAATTCAATATCACACAAGTAGTGTTGCCTAACTTTGGTCCTTTATAGCATATGTTTTGCTCATAATATATATAATGTAAATCATATGCAATTTAGGATATTATTGTGGTTGTTGATCCATAATATTAGAACTGTTTGCTCTTCTCAAGATAATGAAGCATTCTCTTTCTTATATAGGCTATTTACACACAAAAGTATTTCTTTATGAAAGAGCTAGCTCTTACTTATACGCTATAGATTTTCAATGTTATTGTTCTATATATGAGTACAAAATATTAAATATACTTTTCTCTATTAATAGATGATAATATACGATGAGAGTTATGATTTTGTTTGTTTATAATATAGACACGATCTGTATTTTATATTGTAAGCTGCTCATTTAAACCAGTGCATGTATTAATTTTCTCAGTTTAATAACGTAGATCCTTAAACGATGAAACATATAGGTATAACATAGATCCGTATGTTTATGAGTTCATAACTCCTCGATGGATCATCGCTTGACTGGTCTTAGAGAAAGTTTTTGACCTCATCATCATCTGGTTGCGCTCATCAATACTCATTATACACACTATCCATTTATTTGTATTTAATGATGATATGGATTACAGCCTTACCTATAGTCTGTGCAATTTTACATTGCATATATCTACCATTATGATCTAATGCGCAAATGGAGAGGCTCGGGAACTATTCGGTATAATTAATATACAATTCCACTGGACACACTAAACCGTAGTCACAATTGTTATACATTATGTAAATTCAGACATCCTAAATAACCAGCTAATACGCAGAAACAGGTTTAGGACCTTTCTACTGCGTTAACGAAGCAGTCTCACACACTTCATGACGGATAATTAGAGTGTTTTAGTAATGCACAAAGAAAAACCAGTGTAATCGTTAGGTTTCTTAACAAATAAATAATAATATATACTGTTTTATCACGCAACTGATCTCAAGATGAAATCACAAAAAGCTGTGAGAATAGTTCTACAGTATTGCTTGACACATATATTAAAGCTCATGTTGAACAAATACAATTATAGCTCATAGTGACAGTTATAATGTACCACTCAAATCTTTATTGCATGCCCTAATATGTTATCAAAGACTCTTCCTAATTACTAATTCAAAAGTTAATTTGAAGATAGGAATGCGTTAGACACTAAGACATGCTGGAATCATTGTTAATAGAATATAGATAAGAATGCTCATTGATTTTTCGAATTCTAAGTGTAAGATATATGTATCCTTGTTCAGTTTTAACTTTAACGCAACTACAAGAGGAGATATATATTGAATAAAGAAGATGTAGAGTATATAAAAGATCAGCACTCTCCTATGAATTAGACTTAATATGCGCACTTTACTCACTATAATACATCTTGAACCTGACATAGGGAATGTGCGACATCTATAAATTTACTGAGATAGGTTCTTAATTGTGTTTGTGAAGGCATAGTAAATGAAACAAACCAATTATTCTTATTAGAAAATATCATTTAAATATAACCTTACATATATCTCCAAAGATGGCAGTGTTAGATATAACATACATTCTTTGTTTGGTCGATAAAATTAATTATGAGTAAAATTGTTGTATTGTGATTATTAGTTGTCTTCATTATTTTTATACACTATAACATGAATAAGACTGTTCGTTAAACTAGGAATACAAGAAATTATGCTACCGGAAGCATCAAAAATGAGCAATTCTTTTAAATATTAGTGATGAGTTAATCACCCCTGTATAGCAAACAATGTTATTATTGAGAGGCCTAAGGGTCGATTTTAGCTCGAAACAGTATTTTCTTTAGACAGATCGATTTTCATTGTTATATTGTGAATTTTTACTCTGTTTGATATTCTATTATACAATACACTCTTGTGTAGACTGTTCACCTAGTGAGACGCACGAGAGATAGTAACTTTATTCTCATCGCACATACTCTAATCTTTTTCATGGGTGTATTTGCGCTTTCATAGAGAATCATCGTGCAATACAACTTATATCGTAGTCCTAGGATTCCATTTGACTTCACTCACTTAATATAGTAGCTTAGTAACTCATTAAAACATATTGTGTCTGTGGAGCATTCACTTAAATAACGTTGATACAATTATATCTAATTATGCTCACATTAAAAAACAAAACACTGAGCATCATGTTTTTATTAATGCAGACTACTGTATTCATAAAGATGTCACTGATTTTTCTGTATGGCACTCATATAATGAGACAATACTTACTACCTGTGCAATGAGTAGGAGTATGATTTCATCTTATATTGAGAAAAATATTTTTATAAATGTATAGCAACAGATCAAATTAACACTATGATGATCATGAATTTAATTTACTTTGTTGCAATAAGTATTTTTGTAATTAATGTGGATTTAACGGTCAAGTAATTGCTCCGTCAAATTGGAATTGTCGACCTGACTATAAGATGGATTTCGTGATGTAAATTTATCTGAGTGATTACGCACACTCGTTATTTTGCTAGCCATGAATACATTGTGAATCAATATTTTAGAATATCTGAGGAGAATCACTAACATATCACAAAATTTGTGAGACTTCAAGCCAATGTGCATCTTGCACTCTCAGATAAAAAATTAATACTTTAGATCAATTTACGGGCATTTAGAACGCCGATGGAGTTGAGATGATGAACGCCATAGCACCGAGTTATAAACTCATAAAATCTTATAATTAAATAGTCAGATATGAGTATTGAAGGTGATATCAATTGTTATAAGTAAGTCAAACAGAATGATGTAATTGCCTATTTCAATCTGTTCTGGAGTGTCATTGACGACTTTGAATATCATTCAGAAATATAAGTCTCTTAACTTTTACTAAACAATTTAAGTTCTATAAGTATCTTCAAAGGCACCATGTAACAAGACTGCCAGGATTCGAATCACAAGTAGATAATTAAGCATAAGTATAAACACAATTTATAATTGTTTTATGTCTGATAATGAAAGAAATTTTCTCTTGATTGATTATTATACAGAAGAACGCAACGAAATTGATCATTATTGTGTGCTCTTTTGAGATATATCATAGACCCATTCAGTATATACTCGGGTATGGTAGTCAACTAGTTTTTTTCTTACATTATTCCAAACGTTAAGTAAAGTATTTAACCAGAGCTAGCCAATATTGTGACCACTATTTTTACGGCGGTCTCTTAGTTTTTTTTTTTTTTGTATTTTTTTCACCTAGCAACGATATATCATGTCATGCACAGAGATATCATGAAGGGCTTATTGGGATCTAAATACAGCGGGAAATGAGTAAAAGCGCAAAGATATCTTGTTTTACTATATATATTTAATCTTTCATATCAACAGAAAACCCAAAAATGTCAAACTTAACTACATGATTCACCATTCCAACATATCAAAATCATCTCCAGACGTGAATTCGACATCGATAAGAAAATTACTCTGAATGAACTGTTTCTATTTACTCTGCCATACAAAAATAATCTAGATGTATGCATTAAAATAAAATCAGGTTGGAACAATTCTGTTATAAAGTTCAGTTTTATGGTAAATTTTTTAATTCATAAGCGGACGCATATGACTCATTTAATGTTTACTTTAACCTTGAATGGCTGCCAATTTACTTGAAAGTTTTGATGACTCCCGAATTATTTTTCTAATTAGACCATCGTTTGTTTATTTTTAAAACATGTCATGTAACTTAATAGGAAATTTCTTATTACCAATTTAATAATATTAATCAAGAAAGATGCATTTTCTTGTCATCTTTATCACAATTATCTATTTAAAGCCCATAATCATCTATTTTTGACAGGGTTGATTTCGATTTGTTGTTAATTGAATTAGCAAGACATTGTTGTTATAAAATATCTGATTTAAAAAATCGAAGAATGCTATCTCACCTAGAACATTTGGATAACAAGATTACCGTATTTTTAGAAACTGCATTTATCTTTCCAGCTTTGTTTTTGTCGAGGGCTCTACAATGGAAGTGTCGAGGGCTATCATTTAAACAGATCACTAAAAAGACAGGGTCATTGTTTAGTAGGGGTTATTTTGTTTCTGTTAACATTCCCCTTTATGTTGTATCAGCTTTCCTTTAATGTTCAAATAACGTAATGAATCATGTCTTTCAGAAATTTGATATCTGGCAATTAGATATAATAAACAATTGAACGTCAATACATAGCCTGAGAAATACCAGATCTGCGTGATTACCTTTTATTGATTAAATGGAAATAAAATGTCATCGTCTGAAATAGTTTTTTCATTTTGCAATAACCAAAATTTTGTTTCTTTAAATGGAATTCACCTAAGCAGACACCGTCTGTTTTATATGAGCCGGTTGTGTTATGGTCTGTATGCGGTTCACTATGAGTGAATACCACAAGTGGTATTGGTATCCATCGGTCATAGGAGTTAAGGAGGCAATTAGTGCCAAAGACAGTAACAGGAGCGTACCGGGCAAATGCATAACGAGTGAGTACCTAATATTTATAGTTTAATGAAATTGATTATCTTACCAAGTTTTTATGGATGCAAAATTGTTTTAAATACAATATAATATTATAAAAATGAAAAAGATGCATAGGATTTTGTTTTTTAGCACGACTGAATTTATTGAAAGCCAAACCTGGTAAAAGTCTGTTATGAAGCTTGCGTCACATATTTGTTTAGCTATATCTATTTGTTAAGCAAAAGGCAGATAACAATATATAACGGAACAGGAAAGTACACAAAATATAAATATAGAAGTTTTACCTACAAACTATGGGGGATCATTAAGGCTGAAGGAAAACATTAATCATATCTGGAAAATTTCAATAAAAATTTAATATTGCAATATTTTGCATGGCATTAAATGTAAAATTTCAAATACCATTAATTAATTTTAAACAAATTGAATTCAAATAGTTTTGCAGCCTTTATTATATTAAGCATTCACATTATTAATGTCCTCTAGCTGGCACCTTTTTCATGATTAGCCTTATTCTTAGTAATTTAAAACACTAAAAAAATACTTCAGATCGGTCCTGTTATAAGTCAGAGAGTACGGGTGTTTACGTCATCTCATATTCCACACATTTTCAGGAAGGCAATCGGAAAAATTAAGTATCTTAATGGTAGGAGAATCTAATCTATGAAAATTTCTGGTGACATTAAAATATAGTGTACATCCAGAGTTCAACTGTGAAATATAGTTATTCCGACATGTCGTTATGTTAAGGTTATATCACCTATTCCAAAATTTCTATATTGGGTAAATGAATAAATTGTAATAAGTACATTCCTTTTTGAGCATAGGAAGAAGATTTTGTAAAATTTAGAACAAGTGTAATACAATGGTACACGCTATTGTAAACCAATTTTAGTGAGACACGTAAATAGGCAAGATCGAGTTTGGCACCAAAATATTGATACAGTAATCACATACTAATTTTAATGGGGTCTGTTGTCCCTTAATTTCTATGGCACACGTAATTCATCAAGCTATTGGGGTGATCACTAGAAGGTGTTTCTGTATTACACTAACGTTATTTGAGTGTTCATATACCTAATTAATGTGATCAGTATGTAGATTTCATGGTTTTTTTCTTTGATGACGGGTAACAATTCTCCATTACTTACCGCCAGAGGGTGTTAGACGCTATGTCGAATAGGGGGTACCCACATTATGTGTCTTGTGAAGTAAAAGGTAGGCTTGATCAAAATTAAACTGATATATGTGCGGGTTGGGGTTGATGATGGAAAAAGATTCTAGCGTAAACCGGATTATCGTTTTATTGTTTGTAAAAAAAGCATTTAGTTAGATTTATTTAGATATTAAATACTATTCTGATATCTCCGTCCAAATTACATGTTACAAATATAAATACTACATGTTGTGATTCCGAATGGGGCAGCCCTTCTACTTGAAATGAGAAGACATTTTTATGATCTCCTTTTTTTATTTATTCTAGCTAGTTCATGCAATGTGAGCAAAGTGATATTGTTAAACCACTATATAAAGAGTAGTACCCATATATTATGTAAACAATATAGTGATGGAGTGATAAATAGTTTGGCGTTTATTAGCCACTTTTATTTTTTTTCTGTTTTGTTTGTTGTTATATCCAGTTGTATATTATATGCCTATTGTGGTCAAAGGTTGTAATAAGAAACTGAAACTGAACTAACTGATTAAACGTACTTGTGGGAGAAGTGATAAGCAACGATGGTTTTTTTTCTGTGTAGGTTATCTTGTACCTTAATTATGCATTGGAATAATGTCGATACCATGTTATTTCCTTTCAGCACGCATCGTCAATTTAATTTAGTTTCTGTATATTTATTTTTGTCTCATCCTTTAGATCTCGTCAGGATCGAACTGTCTCCCATTTTCTCTATAATGTCATTTTCCTTCATTAGGTTAGTGTTAATATAAGAGAAACTAGACATAATTAAGCTCTGTAACAGTTCTTCATGTTCACTTCAAGTCCGCTCAAAAGTTGTCACACGCTAGCGTATAAAACAATTCTGACGAACAAAACAACTTTTAAATGGATAAAATAGGTGAGGGTTGAGATAGGCACGATCATAAATTAAATAATATATGCAACAACCTTAATCAAAGCACTGATAATATTTTTGTGTGTACGATTTGTTAGTTTTTTCACCTATCAAGACAAATTTTCTACATTCGATAAAATCGTATATCTAATAAATTAAGATGACTTAATTCGCCAAATCGTATATCTCAAAGAAATAATGAGTATACGAAAGAAATGGATAAAATAGGCGCTGATAAGCCTCAGCGTCGGTTACCACGTTGTTCATACAAAATAAGTTTTTGGAAAAGGACAACGCAACATTCACAATAGCAACAGTCCTAAAAAGATAAATTAGATCTAAAGCACAATTTTACACACTGACGCTTTAAATAATTGGCTAAGTTCCTACGAACTTTTGTTCCATATGTTCTAAATTTTCCCATAAATATTAAAGAAACCTTTATAAAATATATATATTTTCTTAAATGAGATTTGAACTTTGGGAAAGGCATGCCACTATAATTATGTCAGCAACCTCAAAAATAGAAAGTAAGGGAGCAAAACTCTTGAAAAACAAAAATTGCATACATTTCTTTGCTGAAAATGTGTCCTATCACCATTTATAGTGTTTTTTTCTCTGGGACACGATAAGAGGAGGACTCCCCTTCCAACAACTGCAGGCAAAACCAACCACTCCCACCCTAACAAGGAATGAGAAAGGATTGGTTTTCCACGCGAGTACATCCTCCTTTCTGCACTGTACAAATGGCCATTCAATTATACTAAAATATCTTCGATTGATGTCTCTGCGTTCAATGTATGAAATTAACAGATTAATTTGAAAAATGGAGATTAATGGGGATGGCTTCTCAGAAAAGAAATGGGATTCAACTTTTTTTTAACGCGTACTAATCATTTCTTTAATACGAAAAAACACACGTTAAACAAAAGATGAATTTAATAAGTCATCTATGGGGGCCTAAAAATAAAAATGATCATAAAAAATAGAGAAAAAAAAAACCATTTGAGATAAAATATACAATGTATATTTTCATTCACTCAATTATTTTTCGAACAACTGTTTGAGGCGGGTTCTATAATAAAGGGGGTGGGGGTTTGCATATATATTATGGAGGCGTCGTCTGATAATACAAGGTTTAAGAAGAAGGGGTAAATAATACTGGACAAACTCAGGGCATAGTACTGTTCATAGTTTCTGTGTTAAACGCCGGTTCAACTACAATATATATCTCAAGTTGGAGTAATTAATCTCTTGAAATGATTATAAATGAATATGAAGTTTTTGGCAACAAACATTTATATCATAGATTATATTAATAAGTGCTTTAGTATTGAAAAGATTTAAACATCTTACTAAAAGCATAATCGTGAGAAGTATCTGCATGACATAGACATTCACACAAACGAAGTTTAATGCATGTTTGTGAAGCATCATTGTCATTTGCTCTTGGTGTGTGGGGAAGGGTAAGCTTGTGGTGTCTTTGATGGTATTGAGCGTGACGCCAGAGTGTGTGTGATTAACTTATTTGCAGGTGCGAGTAGTGAGGGGAGGGGGGGCAGTCAGCGTTGGTGATACCTGCATTTCATTTCAGTGTACACCGCTTGTTTATGAAGATTATGGAAAGGGAATTTAACGACAAGATGATACAAATGTAAAACGCCAAGATTTCGATGAATGATATTCCCTGCGTTATATATGTTTGGTTGACCTTTTCGAAAACCTGGCTAAATAACCGTTTTTGCCGGTACGGTTACGGATATTTCCTCGTGGTTAAACCTAACACCAGAAATCTAGAGTAAGGAGGTGAGTTGAATAAAGGACAACTTTCGCTTCTGAAATTAAATTTGAAAGAGTGTGAATCCTCAGATTGCGCCCTCGGCCTACCGGTCATTAATCAAACAGCAATTAATATATCAAGAAGTTGATTAGGGCACATCGGTTTCTGGATGCACGTCTGTAGTAATCGAAATAAAGCGGGGTATGTACATGAAGCTATACGAGAGAGATTAAGCTTTTTCATGTTGTCAATGAAAGAAATCATGTAAGCACGAACATTTGCCTGAATAATTATATGTATGATCACAACAATGATCTCCTAATTAAGATGATATGTAATTTTGTTTGTAAATTTCTAAATGTATATATTAAATAATAATATTAACAAATATTATAAAATTTAATATTTCAATATTTCAGATTTTCAATAATTATCCTTAGGGCTCATATTATGAAGGTGGACGAGGTAAATACTTGTAAATGGGAATGCGCTGTTTTGCTAATATTTCAAGCTGATAATTTAACTTAGTTTTCTTGTACTAACTGTGACAACGGAGTAAGTTGTCAACAAATTATTTCTGATGCACTGGTCAAGATAAAAGTATGGTTGCTAAACCAAAATATTCAATAAATTTCTATTGTGTGCACTTGTGAACTAAAGCATATAAGTGATAAACAAACAAATCTACAAAATAGTCTAATAATGAAATGAATATCTATCTTCGCTCAGTAAATAGCTGCATTTCTGCACATAAAAATAGTAGTAATGTTTTCTGCGAAAAACTTGATGTGTGTGGTTTTGTTTTTTTTTTTTTGGGCTCGAGAATTAATTCATAAAATGGTAGGGAACCTATTTAATCATATTCTTAAAAAGAATATAATTGTTTTATGTTCGAACCTTGCTCCGGTCATTAACAAGATATTCGATAGGGTCAGCACATTTCCAAGACCTTTCTTCTGTTATATTGATGACTTATTGTCAAACATACTACCTGATGACAAACGTTTTTTTATCCACGCCACACAAACAAATGTTTGGATAGTATTAAGTGAAATATCTTTATAATCATCAAAAATGTTCGGCCCGGCAGGAAACCTATTTTTTGTACGTTGTAAGAAAATTAACGTGGCTTTTTATCAAAATATATACAGTAGAAGATGGTCAGGTTGAATGGTCAGTGAAAATATTCATGCTCCGATCAATCATTTTGATACAGAACGAGAAATTGACCAGTTCGCGAAAATATTACAATTCGATATTTAGAACGGTAATCAAGGGGAAGCTACTGTGTTTATACGATAAAATCTACTTCCTGAAATTGTTTATTCGATAAATTATTTCGAAACTCGATTTCGAAATACAGTTTGCAATTGCTACAGAAAAGATGTATGTATATTACACCTTTTTTCCTACCTATTTAATATTGAATTTATCATTGCGAAAAGTAATTTTAAAACTGTTAAAGAAGCTTTGAAGAGACGGGGATAAATTTGGTGTTGACATAGTTCTGGCTTCCAAAACTTTATAAGCCGCTTTTTAACATTTTTGTTTTTCATCTGATGCGGCATTAAAGTTTTGGATTAGACCCGTTACGAAATCCTAACCAGAATAGGGAAACATAAGTGTGATTTATTCTTTGTTTTTTTCACTTGCAAAATACATCTTGATCTCCAATCAATTCTTGTGCATTTTTACGATAACACAATCATCTTTAAAATATCAATTCTATACCAATTAAAGTATTCATAAATATTAATACCGTCATTAAAATTGCCTATTTAACTGTAAATATCAATTTAACGACCGACTACAGTTGGCCATGACATTCAGTGTGCCCACGCACGAGATCTCGTAATGGATCGTTCATTTTCGCGGGGGGAACAGATTTTGTAATAGAGTTCGTGTAGCTATATATTTAGAACATTTTGTTGACATGATTTCGATACTTTTATTTCAACGATAATAGTTTTTAATTTATATTTCATTAATTTTTTAGTACTTTAATACGATTGTAAATATTATAAAAATATTGAACGGCACATGGGTTCGGAAAGGTCAAATCTCGTAATCACTGTGATCAAACATTTTGGCAATTATGGCGGCCAAGTGCCGAAATTTTTAACCTGTCGGAAACTATTAGGTAGTTTAATGTTCGTAATAAGATTTTTTATTTGTCCATTCCTTGGCTTATCAACAGATTTATATATAGTATTTTTAAAAATCAAGGTATGCTTCACTTTACTTCAAATGGGGCAATGTTCGGATGATGAATAAATACGAGCGTGTCAGATTCCTGGCACGATTATTGGTAGACTTTCCCTATGGGGTTATCTTCAGCGTTCACGTCATGTCATAGTATATAAACGGTACGCTGAAGACCTTAAGCTAGTGTTGACAGATCAGGATACTGCTTTATTACAAGTGATTTTCAGTTTCCGACAAGAGTCCGGCCTTTCAATTCCCCATATTAAATAATGCAGTAAGAAGATTCATTTTTAAAATTTATAACACGAATTTTCATGGAGACAGAGCCTATGGAACATTGAAGTTAGACAAATGGTTCTCTCTTAGTCTTATGATTTAGGGACAGAGTAGCCTTATTAAATTTGGGGCAGTGAACGGTATGACTCATTTTACAGACTTTTTTTTCTAACTGTCAAACAGTTACGTGGAAACAGCCCATCCAAAATTATCTCGGTGTCTCTTTGATAAGTCTAATTAGTTGGACTACTACAGGGACAGAGAGGACCTTGTGACAATAAAATATATCGGACAGAACTTTAAATAAACATCAATCATGTTGGATAGCTCGATTGTTGTCTTTTTTAATAGAAGCTGAGGCAAGGTGTTCAATTAATTAAGTTCAGTGCCATAAATTTATGGGTTAATAGTTATTAATGAAGTTGAATTTATTAAAAAATTCTATTCAAATTGTTGTTATATGTTTTATATGTTTTATTAGGGGTGTAACAATACGGCAAAAACCCGTATTGCAATATATTGCCATTTTGTCGAAAGCATACTGCAATATATTGCAATGCGTATTGTTGTGTATATGTTTTGATGTAAAGATGCAGTAACATTATATATTATTATCATATATGTATATTTCTTAGTAGAAACTTAATAAAAATGTAAGGAATAAATAGAAAGTAAAGTGTCACACAATTTCATTTTGATAAAAAAAACTAGTCACATCTGGGTCGGATATTTTTTATTTTATGTTGGCGGCTAATAAAATTCGCGAATTAAAGATTTTATGCGAAATTTGTACGAAATTAGAAGGCAATTAATTGAAATTATGATTATTTTTATAAAGTACCTCGGTTTTCCAAAATCGTACCGCAGTACGAAATTTATTTTTTTTCATATTCCAATATATCAGTATACCGGTAAACCGTTACATCCTTAATGAAACAAATATATTCAAAGATGAAATGATGAATGGTAAAACAAGCATACATAAAGTATTTATTAACTACTCAGAGTCAAGGTCCACCCTGTCCCAAAACACAATCTGTCCTTTCTTGATCTACAGTCTGCATTGGTACAGTCCGGCCTATCTCACTATAGTGAGGAAACGATTTTTGCTCTTGTCAAACCCGTCATCATAAGCTCGGTCTCTCTGATTCCAAAGACGATCACTGAAACTGGACATGCATAATGTATCAACTACAGCCAAACAATTGTTATCACCTGAACCCTTTGACAGCCATTTAAGTTGTTAGCATCTGAATCCTGCCTTTGACAGCCAATTAAATGTGATATTATCAATTTATTATTACACTGTATTGTATTAGCCAGTGATAATTATTAAAACACTTTTCTTATACAATGTCAAAAATGGTCTACTATTAATGCCTAACTAAGCATTGGGTTAGTTAGTCCCAGCCAGACCCACTATATTGACATAAAGTGAGCAATCCAGTACAACCAATGAAATCACCAGTTACAAACAGTATTTATGTACAGGTATATACAGGTTTTACCAAATGGTAGTGTGCATTTACATGAAGGGTCAATACTGACCAGGTATACAGTGGATTACTGACCAGGTACATTAGGACATCAAAGGACATTGCTCCAACTTTCACAAATATTACTTGTCTAATCACTCATTCAACGTTGTTGAACAACACTAAATCGTAAATGGACTTGTCCAATTTTCAAAAAAGGTACAAAAGATATTTTTATAGTTCTTTGTAAACATTAAATAAGATTTGTGACCATTATCTTAGATATTTAGTTTGTAGAGCATTTTGCATATAACTCTAAACAAAGTAGAGGATTTAGGTCACTATAGTCAAGCTTAACCTTGTACAATTTGAGCAATTAAGACTGTCTGATGGCTTCCTTATTTGTTCAAGGTCATGTCCTTTTGTTCAAGGTCATGTCAGTTTAAAAAAACACTTGACATTACCAACTGTGTCAAAAGTCATTTTATTTCAGTCATCTTTTTGATAACTATATAGCTACTAATTGTGCCAAAGCGACCCTGTTCATGAAATTTTACGTTTGGGAAATAGTTATTGATAATCAATAAATTTTCAACATTATTTTCTCAATAAACACACTCATTGAAATAGAGTAAATACTTTATAAGTTAAAACTTGATTTGTGACTGTAGTATCATTGATTTATCTAAAAACAGGCTTCTGTTTATTTGTGGTTTAATGTAAATATAGGGTTGATTATTTTTAAAATATGTGGCAGAAGCTGTAGTAGTGTACATGTATATAAAAACACCTTTATTGTATGTAACATATGATAGAAGGTTTACACTGTCAAATCATGTGATATGAGGAAAATAGTCATAAAAATATTTATGCTCAGAACCTTAATTTGGATGTTTGGTTTTGATTTGAAATATATAGTAAAGTTGGATAGAATTAATAATTTATGGATACCATATTTCTTTATTTCTCTTTTTTATACTTTATATAGGACAAAAATAAATCCAATACTGAGCAATGTATGAATATAGTGACATTTATCTCAGAATGTTTTCCAGTTATTCAAAAAAAAAGTGTAAAAAAGAGTACTTATTACATACTTAATGAAGCACACTGAAGCTTTTTGGTTCTATTTAGTAGATGTCTGTGCCAATAAAAAATTGTTCATGTGTTGAAATGATCTGTAGAATTGGGCAGATATACCATCGATTTATTCAATATTATTCATTCCTTTGTTTTGGCAGTGTATATCTGGGCAGACTATAATGGTCCCATAAGAGAGAAAAAATCTGCCTAGATTTACAGACAAATTGATCATATTGTTTACATGTAAATATTTCCTACAATATTAATTTAAATGTTTCAGATATACATAAATATACAGAATGAGTTATCCCTACGGTGGAGGCGGAGGTTATCCAGGTCAAGGTCAGCCGGGATACCCGAATCAGGGCTATCCCCAACCTGGTGGTGGTTACCCCCAGCAAGGTTATGGTGCACCACAACCTGGGGTATGTTTATAACTCTATTTATATCATTAGCTTACCTATATTTGTATGATTACCAGTCCCCCCATTCCTGCCTCAAGGCCACTATGTATACAAAACTCATAATTTACTCTCTGTTGGTGTAAAATGTTGTTTTTTTTTTCTGTCCCAAAAACCCTCTATTTCAGTTTGTACTGGTATATTTCTTAATAATTATAAGTTTTTATTATTGATCAAAGCCTGTAGATTTATAATCAAGTATAATAATTTAATTGCACCCCCTATATCATTGTCCCGATTGATATTAAGACTACAGAGGTATTGATTATAATTATGAAGTGTTTCAAGGCTTACATAATAAAATTGATACAATTCCAAGTGCCATTTGAATGACAGAATTCCCGAGTGCTATCTGTTAATTCATTGTTCATGCATTGTTTGATGTCATATTTGGTATTGAATTTTGTATGGAGAAATATACAGAGATTACTGTGTGTATTTAATGGTTTGTTTGGGTTTAACACTCAGTTCAGTTACAGTCGGACAAGCAATTATCTAAAAGTGTTCCTGGAATTTTATGACCAGTACTAATTTTCCTGCAACCAATTGCCAACTTTTCCATATAAATAAAACACTTTGTTATCTTTAAACTAGGTACATATATTTAAGCTTTTAGGCACATTTTTACAAACTAATTTGACAAGAGGAGTAATATATGCCAGACTCAGGACCCAAACATATGTGCAGCTTTTCCTAGTTACATATCATGAATTACCATATCATGAATTAATCTACAAATGGAAGCTTATTTATTTACAACTTTCACCTTTTCTCATGTTTCTACATTAACCATATATAAAATGATTATTATAAATGATTATTATAAAAATTCTTTTAACACTAATAAGGAATATTTCTTCCAGTATACTTGTCCCTGTACTTATTCTCTCTTTTATGTATTCATTACTTAAGGTAGTACACCCCTAATGCACTACCTCCACTTTGAAGAGTATTCAAATAGGCTAGAATTAAAATCACTGTAAAGTGTATTGAAACTGAGGGGCGTGGGTTCAAGGGGCAACTTTTTTTTTCTTTCTTTTTTTTCTTTTTAACATTTTTTATTAGTCTCTCAGATCCCTAATGGAAGAAAAAAGTGTTTCATTTTAATTATATAATTTTTGTAGGTATTTATTTACAAAATAATGCCAAATTTAATAGCAATTATGATACCAGATATTTTCAAACTTTAATAAAGTAAAAACTACACGGTAAAAGTATTTTATATTTTGCAAGACCAACCAAAATACATTTAAAAAAATTTATGCAAACTTTGAAAACTGCCCCTTATTGTGGAAAATTTTAGGGATATTTAAAAAAAGGCTTTTTACAATGTACTTATGGAAATGGTCAAATAAGTGTTAAAAGTGGGTGGGGTAGGGTTACATTTTTATACATATTAAAAACATTTCGTTTAAAAACAATAATTTTGCTTGTTTAATTTGTTACCTAAATATCATTCTTTGTTTCTTAACAATGAGCAATAGGAAAACATTTTTCATAATGATGATATTATAAATTATTAAGAGTTTCCTCATTTCTGAAAAAAGCCCTTCTAATGGCAAAGTTTTAGTTCAGAAAAATGTCCATAACTCATAAACCACACGGTAAATTTTGTTTAAATTTTGTATACAGGTGACATTTAAGGCATATAACTGTCCTATGTTGTCAATTTTACAGTTCCTTATAGTGCCCATTAGGGGTGTACTACCTTAATTTCCTTGTTGTATCTTTGATGTATATACATGTACACTAAGAGAGCTATTTATATGTAAATTGTATGTCCTGAAAATGTAGATTTGTGTACATCCTTAATTATACCAACATTTATCCTCTTAGAAAGTCAGCTGTAGTTACCCTGATGCTTGCTGACCATTATTTTAGCATTCAGTAATTGTGAGGTATGATACATGTAGATTCTGTGATTGGG
Source organism: Ruditapes philippinarum (assembly GCF_026571515.1). NCBI lineage: Eukaryota > Metazoa > Mollusca > Bivalvia > Venerida > Veneridae > Ruditapes > Ruditapes philippinarum. The sequence goes on from NW_026854607.1 coordinate 117,411, forward strand.
AATTTCCCTTTTTATCACTGGACATCTGATATCTATCCCGACTGTTCCAGTAGCATCGACTCCATTATGTTATTATTATCAGAAGTAAATTAATGCTTAGATGCATTTCTACTTTAAATTACTTTCAAAGGTAGTAGATGCTTATGAATTTGCAACTGAAGTAAAATTTTTATGTTAGGTCCACCTTTTTATCAGAGACACTTTCTTTGTTTTACTTTCATCAACATTTTAAGTACTAAATATTTAACCTATTATACATGGATAAAGCTGCATTTTTCCAGATGGGTGAATTAGCTTTGACTCTTCACCTGCTGAATTTGTCAAGCTTTAGATTAATAATAGCCCATTCAAAACTTAATATATTATACTAGTAGTATCTAAATACAAAAATTAAACTACCAACAGTATAGACAGCCAGGGAAGACGACACAGAAGGCTAACCAGGCTATCATTAGTCTCCAGCAGATAAACGTTTTAGAAATCTTAAAACTTAATTAAACCTAATTCATAAATATTCACAATCAAAGGTTAAACAGCACGTAATAAAATATGACTGATTTTTCTCAACAGTTTTCCATCCCATTACTAACAGAGCAAGGGCTATTGTTGGATATTTTGACACATTTAAGATAACTAATAGTGCATTGTTCATGTCGAAATATTTTTTCTATGTAAAAAAATCAACTTTTTAATCTTCATTAAATTTTGCAATAACAGTGATTTTTCTACTGATATAACAGACTTTGATAAAGGGCCTCTTCCGAATTGAAATTTTCTTTAAAATCATGCAGTTTTCCCAAAAATCTTAACTTAAACCTGCTTTTTTATTTCCCAAATTAGCAATTTCAGCAAAATTTTCCCCAAAATCAGAGGTTAAGGCCTCTTCCCAATTAAGTGAGAAAAATTACTGATTGAGCTATAATGCTGTATTCTGTCTGTCTTAGACACAACTTTTAACCAAATTTTATTAAATAGTTAACATGTGCTTTTATAAGATGCCTATTTAAAAACAATACCTGTAAAACTTATAATAAGCATTGTGTTGTTATTTTTTTAAACTACAATTTTTAATGTTTGTGCATAATTCATTATTTCTAGGTTGGCATGCCGACACCTGAGTCAGCGTCTGCTGCTGCCTATGGTTCCCAGCCTGGTGGTATGCCATATGGCACAGCGCCACCTGGTGGACAACCTGGTGGCATAGGATTTGGGGTAAGATAATTTCTTTTACATCAATTAGAATATAAAGTTATATTTTTCACATAAATAACTACAATTGTTGACATGTCAGTGGTTCTACTCAGGTGCTCATTCATGCCTGAAATAATGCACGCAGGGGCACTTGAGAATTTCTCCACCTGTAAAGTTAGAAAGTTGCTAACAACCTGTTGTTGGGAAGTAAACCCTAACCCAAAAAAAAAAAAAAAAAAAAAGTAATAAGTAAAAAAATAAAAAAATAAAAAAAAAATGCATACATGTATTTATGATGTACATGTATGGTGAAGTATGAAGCTATACAAAACTTTTATACTATATTAATTCTAACATCATGAGAGTAGCAGTCATGTACATACTGGTGTGGAGAAAAAACCATGATGGAGTCCATAGCAGTTTAATGATAATGGGGGAAAACATGTTGGAGTCCATAACAGTTGTGTAATATGGGGGGAACCATGTTTGAGTCTAAAGCAGTTGTGTAATAAGGGTGACACATATTTTAGTCCATAGCAGTTGTGTAATAATGGGGGAAACCATGTTGGAGTCCATATTGTGTAATAAGGGGGACACATGTTGGAATCTATTTTAAGCAGTTGTGTAATAATGGGGGAAACCATGTTGGAGTCCATAGCAGTTGTGTCACATGTTTGTGTCCATAGCAGTTGTGTAATAATTGGGGAAAACTTGATGGCATCCACAGCAATTGTGTAATAATGGGGGAGAACCATGTGAGATGCTAAATAATAATCGTAATACAAGTTTAAGCATTTTGATGTTGTGAGATATCTTTATCCCTCTGAGGTCAGTTGTTCTATTTATAATTTTGATACAATGTATTAAAGAATAGATATAAATAATATGTAACTTTGTTTCTAGTGAACATGAGATACTTACTTTATTTTTGTAGATGCCAGCTGGACCTCCACAGCCAGGATATCCACAACCCCCTGGTGTTGCTATGCCAGCAGGCCCTGGAGCAGGGCAACCAACATACCAGGTTTATAGGAACATATATTTTATTAACAAATGTAGTTTAACTGTTTAAATTGCTGAAATAATAACAAAACAAGAAAAGAACAAAATACATATATCATGTTTAAAAAATGCAAAAATGTGAGGCAAACAGTAATAAGTAATTAGTTTGATTTAATAATATACTTGTTTTTTGTATGTATTATTTCTTGTTTACACTAAGATCATAATTTTTCATTCCATGACCTTATAATGCCATGCAATAAAGCCCTAGTTTAGTTCAGTCATGTTGTTCATTGCTTGCAGCAAAGACTAATAACAATTACTACTAATTTCAGCAAAACGTGGGTTATGGACAAAATCCTGCCTACAACACACCAGCCCCTCAGCCAGGGTACAACCCAGCAGGAGGTCAGGGTTATCCAGCACCAGGTGGTGGTGCACCAGGCTACCCACAGGGAGGTGGTGCACCGGGCTACCCACAGGGAGGTGGTGCCCCTGGTTACCCACAAGCAGGAGGCGCTCCAGGATATCCCCAGGCTGGTGGTGCACCGGGGTACCAGCAAGCTGGTGCACCAGGTTACCCAGGACAAGCACCAGGCCAGGCACCAGGCCAGGCTCCATCTGCTGGGTATGGGGGTTATGGACAAGGCCAGTCAGGAGCTCCGGCATCAGCACCAGGAGGTATGCATTATGCTGGAAATGTTGCTCAAGGACATAACGTAACAGCCCTAGGCCAGGGAGGGGCAAACACTGGCTATAGAGTTAGGGTAAGTATTCAGATCATCATGCTCAGGGTGAGATATTATGATCATCTATTGTCTGTCTGAATAATATGTGACAATGATCTAGTGAAAAATCTGTTGGTCAGATTTGAAAGTATTTTTACAGAAATAGTCATTTGATGACCATCTACCAATGTTGTTCGATTATTTGGTTTTGTCATAAAAACATTGCTTCTAAAGAGTCTATTTTTTATTTCTTTTATGTACATGTATAATACAGAATACTAGTATTTTAAAAATCTTTGTCTAAAACTGCATGTATAATTTTTATACTACTCCACAGAAATGGATATTGGGTGCTTATCGTAACCTATGTTGTCCAAATTCTTTTGCTTTATCATGATTTGTGGTAGTGATAACTTTTCTTTTGATAAATTTATTGCCAATTTATTATGGTGTCTTGATAATTGTTTTGTCAGAAGTTTCTTTGGATCAGAATCTTCATCTTAGCTATATGATGAGATGTAAGAGTATTATATTAATACATTGATTACTTTTGTCAATCTTATATGATTGTTTTTACATTTTTTCACAGGAAGATGGCACCTTGAGACCAGCAGCTAATTTCAATGCTGAAAATGATGCAAAGATTCTAAGAAAAGCTATGAAAGGTTTTGGTGAGTAACATTTATTTATATACACATTTTTTTTAAAAAAATTATCTTTTTTTTTAACCTTTGAAGATCAGTATTTTATGTGTGAGTGAAATGAAAAATATTTTCAATGATGTGTTAACAGGGAATGTTTAGTCCTAAGTAAGTAAGTAATTAGATTGAAGTAGAGTAGGTAAGTAGGCAGGTAAGTAGGTAAGTTAAGGCTTTATTTATCGAGACTACACATTTGGTTTCCCAATATTCCATGTGGGTCTCTGCTCTGCTTAGTCTGCTGGAGGAAACTGATTTTACCTGGGTGGCGTGTGCAGACGAAGATCAGGCAGAACATCCATACTGTCTGATTATGGTCTGTACTATTTCTCAGTTAGTACTTACTTTGAAATTTTCTAAAAGCCATAAAATGATTTTGTCATGATTGGGAGATGGACAAGTCTATTTGAGATGTTTAGTGTGGTATATGGGTTAATTTATACATGGAATGTTTTGTGGTCTTTAGTGACAAGACTGGCTGGTCGTTTTTATTCTCAAATTTGTTCAAAGCATTAAGGGGAGGTAATGATGATCCTTTGGTAGAGCTTACTGTTCTTGTTAGGGTTTTTACATTATCACTTAAACACTGACCCCACTAAATATCTTAAATGGACTTGTCCATCTTTCAGTGTGGACAAAACCATTCATCATTGTTAGGGGAAATTTTAAAATAACTACTGACTGACTTGGGAACTTTGCAGACCATGATCAAGCAGCAATTTTAAAAATCAAATCAAATTTGAATAGAACAGAGTAATTGAATAAAAAGATGTTGTTTTTTTAAGTTACAAAAATAAAAAAGAGTTAAAAAAACAAACTACTTTTGGTATGAAAATGTACCTATTTACTGTATATTGTAGATAACTATATGTGTTTGATTTAAAAACAACAACTGTACAGCTACCTAACAATTTTTATTAGGATAGTAAAATACCAGATTGCTGCTTTTTTACGAGTAGATGTTTATAGAGTAATTTTAGACAAAAGTTGTTAAACATGTGTTTAGTGTGTACCCACTAAATTTCAATGAAAATAACATTTCCATGAATAAAAGTAAGGACATCTATCTGGCAGTATCTTATTGCAGAATTGAAAGAGAATGGTGCAACTTTTAATCCACTTTTATTTAATTGCAGTTTAAGCCAATTATATCATATATATATAATATATTGCAATATGATGTAAATTTCAAAAAAGTATTTACTATTATCAGAAAAATATGTTTTAGGGTGATCTGAAAATTTTGCTTATCATACAAATTATGAGATAAAGTGTATTTAGTATTTTAATGTGTTGATCTGACTGGACTACTTATATTGGTAAAGTTGTGTTGGGAGACTGAAAACAAGTACTTTTTTTAAGAGGCCTAAATATAAGTAATTAGTGTAACTCATTAGTTAAACTTTCACTAATAGCTTAGTTGATATGTCTGAATTGTAGTTAATTTATCAAGCTGCATGTTAATGTTGCAAAACTTATGAATAATTTAGCCTTAATTAGGTGAATTAGGTAAAATAGTAAACTGTAATTAACTTATTTATGCAGAATGCATTGAATGTAGAAATAGAGACATGCCCTTGAGAATAATTATCAGCTGTAGGTCTTTTTTTTTTCTTCAAAATACTGGTATGTGGTGACTGAATAATGAATAGTGCAGATCATAATCAGACAGTTAATCTTGGTTTGTCACTGGTTACATGTGTAGAATCATTTACCTCCAGTAGGGCTTAGGGTTTAATATTGAAAATTGTCTAAACATATCTAGTTATATTTTAATGTATGAAGTAAGGATTGGAACAAGGCTTTAAATACATGTTATCCGGAACTCAGCAAGTATGGGTTTTCCCCAGCTAATCCATAGGTACAAACTTTAACTATTATCACTTCATGATGGACTTCCAGGTCAACCTTTTATGCTTATTTTCGAACTCTATTAGCTTGTTACACCTACAGATTAGCTGGGAAAATGCAAAATTTTCTTAATTCCGGAGTAAGTCAATTGAAGTAGATTAGTTTGGTTCAAGTTTTGCTAATATGACAACAGTAATGTTCAGATACAGTCAAGGGTATAGTGGCTTGCTTTTCCAAGTAAATTTGCTACTGACATTAAATGTCGGTCTGTTTACAGTACTTTGCAATTATATATAATTATTATCATCTATAACCATGCAAGAATGAAGACAATCATTTTAAAATGTCTACTCAAAACTATACATATTTTAGATACCATTAAGCCACCTTTATGGGTTACTGAACTTACACATTTCACAATATACACATATGCATTCACATATTTCTGCATATTTTCAGGCACTGATGAGAAGGCCATCATTGACATATTGGCTTATAGAACAAATAGTCAGAGACAGGATATTAAAAAAATGTTTAAAACTTGCTTTGGAAAGGTAAAATATTAGATTTATCTTTTGCATATTGATCATATAAAAGAAGATTTGAAAATATGAAACTGAATGGATTTTGTAAAATTTGAAAATATGAAACTATATGGATTTTGTATGTCTGGGGTAGTTTTGTCTGGCATTAAAACTACTGATCTACTGAACTAAAAGTAGTTTTTATTAAACATAACAGTTGAGTGGAGTTTTGATTTGATTATTACATTGTGTTATTAATGTCTACACACATGTAAGCATTTTCACAGTATACTGAATGTTGGAGTCAACTTGAGCCTTATGGATTAAATAGTTTTGTTGAGTGGATGAAATTAATATGTTTTTAGCTTTTTTAATGCCTTATTCAGCATAAAGGAAAATATAGAATATACATACATCATCTATGTATTAATTGCTAAATGTAACTTTAAGTAAATATCACTAGCTGTTCTGACATATTTCTCAACTATCATATTTTATCATAGGATTTGATTCAAGAATTAAAGAGTGAGTTAGGTGGAAAGTTTGAGGATGTTATAATTGGTTTAATGATGACACCTGAAGAATTTGATGCCTATGAACTCAAGAGAGCAATGAGGGTAAGTGATAGTAAGAAACATTTAATTTAGATTCCTTTAAAGCAGCATGCCTCCAGATTCATGCTAATTTTCATGAAAGTTTTTAAAAAAATTTTAAAAGTAAAATATTGTCAAGTGAACAAAGAAAATAATTTACACATTGCAAACAGCTCTTTCAATCTACATAAATTACCAAAAAAAGAGTTCTAAATAAGCAAAATTAGCCCTTACTACGTACGTAACACAGTAGAAATATGGTGATAGATACCGCTTTAATCAGCCCTTAATCGCGTATAACATGTAAATCATTATTTGAATCTTGAGGGGGCCTCCATAGCCGAGTGGTTAAGGTCGCTGACTTGAGATCACAGGTCCCTCACCGCTGTAGGTTCGATCCTCACTCGGGTCGAAATCTTTCATGTGAGGAAGCCATTCAGCTGGCTTAAGGAAGGTCGGTGGTTCTACCCAGGTGCCCGATCGTGCCTGAAATAATGCCTGGAGGGGCACCTGGGGTCTTCCTCCACCAATAAAGCTGGAAAAAATCGACAAAAAATCTCGGCGGGAAGCTCTAGGATGGCCCGACTTGAGTGTACGGTCGCCCATATGGGCTTTTTGCCGGCGACCTTAAATAAACGCAATTTAAAAAAAAAGAAAATGAATCTTGAAACATTCTTCGTTCCTTAACATGTCAGCAGAATTTTCTCAAATTTAATTTTTCTTGAAATATTTTGGCTCATCTGGAGGCATGCAGTTTAAAGTATTGAAATAGGCCTCTCCGGTGCAATTGTTATGGTCATTGACTTACAATTACTTGAACTCTTAACTGTTACAAGTTTGAATTTTTTTTATTTCCAGTATGAAAGCTGTCCTCTTTACTTTAAAGAGATCAGTAGTTCTACTTTAAGCCCTACATTGTCAGAATTAATGTACATGTATAATAAGGGCACTTTACTTTAAGTGCCCCTCCAATATTTAAGATGAAATCTCATCATAGCTCTGACCTTAACAGTGTGATTGTAACCTAAAACTAAAAGTTCATTTGTTAAGTTGTCTTGACTGCAAATTAAAGCCAATTAGCTGTTGCTCTTTCAAAATATCAACTAGAGTTATTACCCGCTAACATAAATGTTGATAAGTCTACAAAGAATTACTGTTGGTTTTCACTCTAACAACCAACTGAAACAGTGAACAAATTCTCTTAAAAAATAAATTGTCTGACTGAAGGAAAGTTCACTGGAAATAGTAACCTATTTGCACACATGATCCAGGATTTAGTTACCAGAAGAAGAACCAAATGTCAACAAGGGGTAATGCAGAGGTGATTTGACATTTGATCAGTTTTCAAAAAAAATGGGGTCATGATTCCAACCTCATTAAAAGTCATGAAGTAATATTAAAACTTTATGTAATATTCTATTTTAAATCATACATCTATTTTGAAACAGAATAACCAAATCCCAGAGGTACCCATTAAGAACCATTCATTCTGGATACACAAATATGTATATATAAATGATATATATTTTCAGGGTATTGGTACAGATGAAGATGCTATGATTGAGATTTTGTGTTCTAGAAGTAATGCACAAATACAGAGAATCAATGAAGCATACCAAAGAAGTAAGTGCGATTGTACCTGTGTAATCTCTTTTTATCTTCCTATTCTGTAAGTGGAAGCATGGCCGGGTGGTTAACACAACAGAATAGTAATCTAAGGATTGCTGGCCATGTGGGTTTCAACCCAGTCAGGGGCAAGTGGTTGCTTCAGTGAGCAAGACACTTTACACTTATTGCTAAGTACTGATTGGTTCCAGGAACGGATTTGTGAGTGTTTCAATAAGCGTATATATAGCTTATTACACAATCAATCTAGAAAAAATTTCGTATAAATTAACCTTTCTTATGCTAATTTTGTATAATGAACTAGTCCAGTGTTGATTTTGAACTATCCATTATTAGTTTAAGGGATTGTAGGATCAAAATAATGCAATTTACTGTTAGTACATTTAGTCTAGTAAAATATCAAGGACATCCAGATTGGCTTTCAAATGTGAATAATATCTCCTAATGAATGGCAACATTGTTGTTATTTTATTGTTTTACTTTACTATGGAAGTTGATAACTTAAAAAGCTTTATTGAAAGAAAGTGTTTCTGAAAAAGGTAATCCTGAACAATTCATTAAAAAAAAAACTCACTAAAATGTTGGCAACGATTCATGCCATATTTACTACAGATACTTCTTCCTGTAACTCTTAGTCTGCTGGCTGCTACAGAATCTACCCCATGCAACAAGTATAAACCAAGGTTAACCAGCATAACTGTGCCATCTGATTTTGGTCTGCACTGTTTGTTCATGATTTGAAAATTTCCCATAAAAATGAATGTACTTGTTCATTTTTCATTATGAATGTACTTGTCCAGATTGAAAGATGGACAAGTCCATTAAAGATATTGGGTTAGGTAAGGGTTAAAGATGGTGTTTAACATAAATTTGGCTGTATATCAGACATTGATGTTTATTATGTTTCATAAATTGTTATCTGGATTTTGTAATGTTATTATTTCAGTGTACAGGCAGAAATTAGAAAAAGACATTATTAGTGATACATCAGGTCATTTCAAACGACTCATGGTCTCCATGGCAAATGTAAGTGTATAAATAAACATGTTTTATTATATATTACCAGAATAGGATCTGAAGTCTCTTTAGTTTAATTTTCATTATGTGTTACTTTGATTAATTTGCCTGTCAACCACTGTAGGTTTGATTCTCACTGGTGACATCAGATTGTTTCATGTGAGAAAACTATCAAGCTAACTCACAGTAGGTTAGTGGTTCTACTCGGGTGCTTGCTTATGCCTAAAATAAGGGTCGAAAGGCCGCTTGATGTCCATCTCCACCAAGTTGTTGAAAAGTTGTTGTATGACATTAACCACCATCTCCCCCTCCTCTTCCAGCCTCAAGTAAAGAGGAAAAATGAATATATGAATTGGCTTGTCAGTGTTTAAACACATAAACTATTTTAATTCTTTTTCATATTTCAATTCAACAATAAATGAATTACATAGAAATAAATGGTATGATAGATATGTACAGACAATTTTACATCATATATACCTGTAGTATGTGTTATTTTATTTATTTAGGGTGGAAGAATGGAGAACCAGGCTGTAGACATGAACAAAGCTAATTCTGATGCTCAAGTACGTAATCTTCTCTATCTCTCTATATAAAATCATCAGTTTGCATATTGAAATATTGAATCTAAATTTTTAAGCCAAGATAAATGCATAAAATATGTGTGAATTTTAAATAATGTTGCTAAGGCAGTTTCTTATGCAGGTCAATTGTAGAAATTTTGTATTTTGACCAGCAGATTCTATAAAGACTATATAAAGATGGAGGCCTTTGACATTTTATGACATTTGAATAAAGTCTTTAGGATAAGTTTCAGTATTGAGTCTCCATAATTTTATTTTGTTGGTTTTATATGCTAGAAATATTACATGTATTTTCTGTGTCACAATAATTTTCTGTGACATTTTCACTGACAAAATGTCTGATGCTATTTAGTCTCCATTGCAATTTCTAATAATTTAATAATTATGATTGCATAGATAAGTTTGCAATTAATAACAGATTAATGCTGGCACAGAGTCAGAAAACACTAACTGCTTGTCATATATTACTGTTTTACATGTTTTACTGAACTACTGTTAAACTGATGGTAAAACCTACAAATCAATCAAAAAATAATTTTAGGACATATTTTGTTGACAAGTTATCATTGAGAATGTAATCAATCTTGGTAAAGATGATATACATGTAGATGCTTTACACACAGCAAATTATTACCTCCCATGGCAATCATTCCGGGGATCTTTTCCGAAATATCATATGCTTAAGATAAGAATCTCTCATAATTCTATCATTTTCATGAAAACTGATAAAAATTATTTTCTGCATATGTATAAAAGAATCTGACAATTAATATGAATCAGCTGTTTATATTATTTTTGTCATATTTTGTCAAGTATATGATATAGAAAATTGACCCCCAAAAATCACTGTCACTTTTGGCAAGGGAGGTAAAGATCGGGGAACTATCTATTGGTAGAAAAAAGGCTATGAATACTTTCATATTCGACAATAGGCTAAGAGGATCATTCGGAATGTTAGAGAAATGATAGAGGCATCTATTTTCTTAGGCTCGCTCCCTATGAACTATGTGACATATACAATGTACTAATGTACTTAGTTAGGTTCAACCTCCTTGCAATAGTTACCAATTGTGTGAAGGTGCCGGTCTATTTATGGGATAATGTACATTGAGCCAGACTAAGTCAGCTATAACTGTTTGAAGGAGAATCTTGTCAATTTTGGTAAAGTGTTAATAAAAGCTGGAAAATTGCCAAATTTTAGAAGAAAAAAAATGATTAAACTTTGTACTTGACAATAATATGAAATGGAATAAAAACAATTATATTTCAACAGGCCCTATATCAAGCTGGAGAGAAGAGATGGGGTACGGACGAGTCACAGTTTAATATAATTATGGCGTCCCAAAGTTACGAGCAGCTGAGGGCTGTATTTGATGCATACTCAAGAATCTCCGGCCGAGACATAGAAAAGGTTATAAAGAGTGAAATGTCTGGTAACCTGGAAATTGGAATGCTGGCTATTAGTGAGTATATTTATTTTTTATTTTATGAAAAGTTGTAGGAAATTATCCAATAATCAGTCATTGGTCAGTTTAAGTATATTATAAGTATCATTCAGTTATGTGACACTAAGGTGAGGGTTATAATACAAACAACCGTTTATATAATACACAGCCATATAACTTGTCAAAAATTTATGATACTGTTATTATACAGCACAATGCTGGGGAAGAAATGAAATTACTTTATAAATTTACAATAGCAAAGTATGTAAATATTATAAGTTTCTGTACTATTTTATGGAAATAAACATTAACAAATGTGCAGTACAATGAAAGATAATTCGGGAATAGAGTTCTAGCTAACAAGAACAAAGACAACAGTTTGAGCAATAAAACTAGGGTAATAAGCATTCTTTATTGCTCATGCTTAACTGCATTATAGGTTTTATAATAGTTCTAATTAGCAACTACTGAAAGAAGTTTGTTATAAAACAAGTCATTTTTCCACTAACTTTATTTGATTAAGTTTGCTATTGTTTAAAACATTTTGAATATGCGCCAACTTTTCTTTTTCTTACAGTTAAATGTGTCCGAAACAAGCCAGGATACTTTGCAGAAAAATTATACAGATCCATGAAGGTTTGTACAATAAGATATTGTTTTGTCTCTTTTTTCACAGCATTAATATATATGTATTTCTTAAAGACGAAAGTAAAATGTTTCAAAGTCTGGTACATGTACTTTACCTGTGGTCAGCAACTAAAATTACTCATGCTTCCAGTGCAAATTAAGATCAACTGGCACATCTGTGCCATCTGATTATGATTGGGTGTCGTCAACGACGTCATTTCTGTATACATAACATAGTGTAAGATAAGACATAATAGAAGATAAATATGTGATTTGTAAAAATAAACAGAAACTTCTTGAAAAAGATTAGTTTAACCCCTGGAAACGTTGGAGATAGAAAAGTTTTTGTAATAGATAATTGTCATCTGATTATGGTCTGCAATTTTCCATGTGTACAAGTTTTCAGGTAAAATAATTTTTAGGCATTTGCCTTAAATTTCAGGTTTTAATACACTTCAAAGCATTCTTTTTCTATATACAGTTGACTCTCATTATCTCGAAGTCATCGGGACCGTCCAAAAAATATCGAGATAACGAAATGTCGAGATAAACATATTAGGGTTTGAATAAGGCAGAAACTGATTTTTACAAAGGACATGACTGTGCATACCTTATGTCAAATGAACTATATCAAAATCCCCTTGATCATAATCCCCTTGGTTGAAAAATGACATAGTGATCGAAATCCCCTCAACAGAAATGACCGGGTGTTCATAATCCCCTTGATGGATAGTCAAAATCCCCTTGGCAAAAATGATGGGGTGGTCAAAATCCCCTCAACTTGTGAAAAACAACCCCCTTTACTCAATATTCTTTTTCCTTTGATCTTTTGTCACTCCAGCTAAACTATTGTGTTACATAAAGAAATGTTGCAAACAGCAGTTACATTGAGTAGAGGAAAGAGTATGGAGTATACTTTAGCAATATAATACAGGTTATTTTTAAATACTCCAATGTTGTCATTTTCATGTTAATATAAAATATAAAACCAGACATAATATTTCACTCTTATTTATTTTCTGACAGCACATTTTACATATGTTAGCACATTCACAGAATTTACATAGGTGTTTATCATTGCAAAGATTAATTGATTGTTTGTTACATATAACTATAATTGCAATGATTAATTATAATCAACTATCATTTATTTGTTTGTATTTTACAATTTTCTCAGCAATAATAACATCAATAAAGGGTGTCATTATTAACTGGCTGTGACAAACATACACCTTTTAATTGTTTGTATGCTTTTCTCTTTTTTTTCAGCAATTCTTGAAGCAGTTGGTTCTTAAATTCATTGAACTAAAAAGAAAAATAAGAAAAGAAATTTCCCAACCATTTCACATTATTTGAGGGGATTTTGACTACCCACTGAGGGGATTATGACCACCCCTTTATTTTTGCCAAGGGGATTATGATAACCCTGTCATTTCTGTTGAGGGGATTTCGATCACTATGTCGTTTATCAACCAAGGGGATTATGATCAAGGGGATTTTGAGCGTCTCCCATCCCCATGTCTTGTTTTCATAGGCCTAGTCAATATTTAACAAAGTAACATTAGCGGATGTTTACCAGCGAAAATACCAGTTTCTGTGATAAAAACACATAGTGAGGTTTACTCAGTAATACACTAATAGTGAAAACATTGTTTTCAGGGTGGTTGATCCAAATATCCTCCCGGGTTATTTATCGGGTCTTTCTCGATGTTGTTCGACCGCTGATTGATTTGGAGGGGATGTTGTGAAACAATATTGCAACGATAGTGTTTCTATACTTTCACTTTTTCATTTACATTTAAAGTCATAATGAATTGATACAGTGTTCGAACATTTATAAAGAACGTAATATTCACTCATTTTGGACATAAGTCAATCAACACACTAAATAGATTAAAACAGATAAAAACAGCTAAACATCTTAAAAACATAATCATCATTATGGCACAGACGAAAGAAAACTATTACTCGAGATAAACAAAGGATAATAGTGTGAAAATAACTGTCGGGGCTGAAATTGTACATCGAGATACTGAAAATATCGAAATAAAAATATCGATATAAACAAATATTTCCAATATAGATAAAGAAGGAAGAAAATCGGGACTTTCAAAATTTCATCGAGATAACGAAATATCGAGAAAAGCGATGTCGAGATAACGATAGTTGACTGTATAACCATTAAAGTAATTCTCACTTTAGGGTTTTCAGGTAACTTACATTTTAAAGTTGGACCTATGCTGCTCAGTACATGTAGTTATTTTGAAATTTCCCTAAAGATGATGAGGGGCGTCAGTTGCTCAGTGGTTAAGGTCGTTGACTTAAACCCAATCTTTCATCTGGCTAGCTTATTGAACATCATTGGTTCTACTGAAGTGAAGTTTGTGACAGAAATTATGCACTGAGGGGTAATCAGGCACCTGAGGTTTTCCTCCACCAGTAAAGCTTGAAAGTCACCATATGACCTACACTGTTGGTGCAACATAAAAATGAAATAAAAACAAAAAATAATATAGATGGTGATTGTTTTGTCCAGATTGAAAGATGGACACATCCATTGAAAATATTTATATCCAAATGGTTCAAAATATAGATAAATAAACAATACTTTTTAACAGCACTATGAATGAGCATATATCTGATGAGAATTAATGCTAAGAATGTTGACTATTACAGGGTGCTGGTACAGATGATAGAACATTGATTCGAGTCATGGTAACAAGGGCGGAGGTTGATATGGTACAGATCAAACAAGAGTTCCAGAAGATGTATGGTCAAAGTTTGGAACAATTTGTTAGGGTTAGTATAGACTGTATTTATATTTTAACTTGAAATAACAGTCTGGTGTACAAAAAACCTGTGAACTGGTCTAAAGACTGTATTTATATTTTACCTTGAAATAACAGTTATATGTACAAATAAAACCTGTAAACAGGTCTACAGACTGTATTTAAATTTTACCTTGAAATAACAGTCCTGTATACAAATAAAACTTGTGAACAGGTCTACAGACTGTATTTCATGTTTTGGCTTGAGAAAGAAAAAAAAAAGAACTTCATGTAATTTTATTATGTATGTATGTATGTATTATATGCTTAATGAGGGTCCATCCACCCTTTCAGGCACTAAAAGTGCGAACCCCAGACATGTCGCCGTTCATGTCCTTTCTGTTAACCTCTTCAGGAAATATTTACTGACACATTCAAGGACTGTTTGATATTTTTAGCCTGTAAAACAGAACAATATGAAATATTTTCTGTTAACCAGTCTACATAATAGAATATTTTCATGTTTTGTATATTGTGAGAGTTTGAAAATAGTAATTTATAGTATCATAATATATAGAATATTTCTGTAGAGTAATATACTTTTCTTTGAGATGGTTTTTCAAAATGAATATATGAAAAATAGGCTCATTTAGAATTGGACCAGTTTAAAAATACATTTACTGCCAGATTCAAGTTGTTTTTTCAAGTGTAGGTGTTTGTGTTGTTTCCTATAGAATATTATATTGGGAATGTGGGAAATTGTTTTGAACTTTGTTTTTCAAAATATTAATGTTTCTAAGTGGTAGGAAATAACGTAAAAAATGATGTATATTTCACTAAAGTAAGAATTGACTGTATTTTGTTTTGACAATGTATTCTGCTAGTTTTATGAGGTCTTATAAAGCCAATTTATTGCCATGTTGTCTACCTGTACTAGGGTTTTAGTTAGACAGTTAAGCTAGACTGGTTTCTGTTACATTATAACAGGTTCATGATTTTACATATTTAAATTTCCTGAAAATACAGACAAATCTGTGTTTAAGATTAAAATTGCTGTGACTACATGAGGACAAAGTGCTAAGACTTGATTGATTGCCCAGTGTCAATCATAATTTTATATGATGTTATCCTCAATATATTTAAAACAACATCTTCTTTTAAGCCAAAAGTATAAACTGGCCTTGTCATTTGGATATTATTATCCAAGTTTTCCATTTATTTAGGTGAGCCATATAGACCTACATAGTTCTTTTGTAAATTGATATGTTTAAACCAGATTTGCCTGATTGGTGTCAGTGTTGTACTTATTTATTAAGATAAGACATATAATTTATAGATAGTACCCCTATTGTTACTTACTTTTCATTCTAACCAAGTGCTTAAATAATTTATTTGAAGTTTTAAGAAAAATGTATCATACTAATATAAACATTGCTTTCACTGTATAAAGAACCACATATTTCTTGAGACAAGTATTTGAATTGCCTTGATAATTGAAATTAAAATAAATTGATAAATTAAAGAAAAAAATAAAAAGAAAAATACGCTTTGACCAAATATTGCTTATGAGTTAATAATCAGTTATGCAGAGTTATGCCCCTTTGAACTTAATTGAACTGTTGGATTTGGGGGTTAAGGAGAAGTGGAAGAGAAACAGGTGATGGCCTAAAAGCACATTCCTAGTAGCTTGTTGTCTATGCCATGTTTCCCACATACATTCCCTGTATATTTTCTCCATCTTTTGTATGTTTCTTTTTGTGATTTTTCTTAATTGGCACGAAGCACTCTCTGTAAATTTCAGGACGATATTTCTGGCGATTACCGTCGTGTAATACTTGGAATGATTGGCGCAGGCTACTAGAACCACTACTTGATGTATGTGGTTCCTTATATTTTTTACACTTGTCTTTACTCTGTACCTTGTTTTAGTTTATATGTATATAATTATATACATGTATTGAATGGTACTTACAAATAGATACTTATGTGGTTACAGAGACATAAACAGTAATTTTGTATTCACCCTATGTGAAATGGGTGCTAGTTCAATTGGAATTGTTTTTATTAGGGTGAAATTGGGTAAAAACAAAATATGACATCAGCCATATTAATACTTTTGACACCATTTATGGGAAATTTAGCATTTTAATGGAATTGAGAACTGGACATTGTATTAGGACTGTCTAAGAAAAGGAAAAGCAAACAAATTAACTTGAAAAATAATGATTAACAATTGATCAGGCAGTTTTATTGAATTTGGCCTTAAGTTGGTTTCAGACCATAATCTGCGTGGAAGTCCATAGATTTCTCAACTAGACCACGGCGGTCAGTGTATGCTTTGTGATAGAATCAACCGGTGACCATTCTCTTAATGGCAAGTTTCTGTTGAGTTATTGTTAATCTGAGATATTTGTACAAGTTGCCTCACTGTTTGCTCTTTAGGTTAAATGGGAATTATATTGTAGAATGGTTTCCCTTATGTACATGTAATTGATTAGTCAATCGAAATGCCAAGATAAGTTACAGCTGTACTGCATACAATTCAAAAAAAAAATATTTTTATGATTATGCTTTACTGATCTTCAAAGATGATTCCAGCTTTTGTTTTATTGTACCATATTGCATATGGAAAATTATTTTTATAAAACCTTCATATAATAATTTTATTGTCACCTTAGTGCAGTAAGGGGTTAACACAAATTTTTATAGGAGTTAACTTGTTATTGCACTGAGGTGACTTACTGTTGCTGAAAATAAGCCTACACTTATTGGATTATTTTAACTGTATTTTGAAGACATGTAATTTCAAGATGGTTTCAAAATTGAAAGATATGATAAATCACATAAGTGTCAATTTGTGAGGATAACCAATTAATAAAAATGTATATAATTACATACATGTAGTTTTGTAGCATGCTTACTCTCTGCCTTGCTTTTCTATAATTTCATAGAGGTATTCAAGCAGAGCTAGAGGATTTTGAAACTTGGGGAAGAACAGTGTTTCTATTTCTTTTCTTTTCTGGCTTCATTCAATCACCGGATTTTTTTTTCATTCCTAAAAAATGGGTTATTTGATAAGTATAATTGTCAACAGATTGGTGAATAAGAATTATCATAATTGGTGACATTTTATGTAATATACAAAATGAATTATCATGGGCCAGGTTTTATATATGACAATTTGTAAACAGTTAACTAACAGTATTAAAAATAAAAATAAAAAAATTTCAGTTCTGGTACCTTAATTACCTAAGCGCTCTTATCTTTTTATTCTCCACATTATCTCCTTTTGTCTCAAGTACAATATGTAAATAAAGCACGTGGTTATGGTTTCATGGAGGTGATAAAAGTTTAAACAAAAATATGGTTGTAGAAATGTATTTTTAAAGGTCAGGCCGTTTTTATTTAAATGTTTTACTAACAGTCTTACAGAGGATACATAGATTCATATTTTATATTGGACAACATGTTTTTATTAAATCTAGTATACTTTGTATGTTTATTTATGTTGATAATTATCCACTATTTTACATGATTGATATATATTACACATACATTATTATATCTTAATTTGTTGCATGACCTTAACAATTACACTATTGTTTGTGACATTTGTGGTGTTAAAGTTATCAAATTATCAAGTTAAGGTGCCTATATCACAAACCCAGAGGACTGCTTTGGTTTTAAAATCTGCAAATATGCAATTTCACATTTATTAAGGGGGAAAAAACTTTATACAAAAAGTTGCAGTTGAATATACAGAACCTGAATGGAGCTTTAAAAAAATCAGTGTGTGAGTGCAAAACTATTTTACCTGCTTTACCTGCATTTTACTTTTATGCAGTTTCAACTTTTACAGTCACTTGCTGTAGTGACATTATCTAATTGTCTACTCACTATTAAGCACTACAGTCTATAATCAGATTTTATTGAAACTTTACAGTAATGTAAATCTATGGAAACAGTTACATGAATAGAAGCATTTGACTTAATGTATATAAACATTCTATACTTTAGTCATTGAATTATGTCAGTTGTAGCAGTAATAATTTGCATAGTCCATGAGCCTGTAGTCATAAAGTATAATCAGAATCCAAACTGTTTAATTCTGGTGTTTTTATTAGCTCACCTGTCACAAAGTGACAGGGTGAGCTTTTGTGATCGCTTTTCGTCCGGCGTCCGTCCGTCCATCGTCCGTCCGTCGTCCGTCCGTCCGTCCGTAAACTTTTGCTTTAAATGACATCTCCTCATAAACCACTGAGCCAATTTCATCCAAACTTCACAGGAATGTTCCTTTGGTGGTCACCTTCAAAAATTGTTCAAAGAATTTAATTCCATGCAGAACTCTGGTTGCCATGGCAACCAAAAGAAAAAACTTTAAATATCTTCTTTTAAAAAACCATAAGAGCTAGAGCTTAGATATTTGGCATGAAACATCTTCTAGTGAGTGTCTACCAAGTTTGTTCAAATAAAAGCCCTGGGGTCAAAATTGGCCCCGCCCCTGGGGGTCATTGATTTTCCCTATATGCATATAGTAAAAACTTAAAAAATCTTCTTTTAAAGAACCGTAAGAGCTAGAGCTTAGATATTTGGCATGAAACATCTTCTAGTGAATGTCTACCAAGTTTGTTCAAATAAAAGCCCTGGGGTCAAAATTGGCCCCGACCCAGGGGGTCATTGATTTTCCCAATATGCATATAGTAAAAACTTAAAAAATCTTCTTTTAAAGAACCCAAAGAGCTAGAGCTAAGATATTAAGCATGAAACATCTTCTAGTGAGTGTCTACCAAGTTTGTTCAAATTAAAGCCCTGGGGTCAAAATTGGCCCCGCCCCGGGGGTCATTGATTTTCCCTATATGCATATGGTAAAAACTTAAAAAATTCTTCTTTTAAAGAACCATAAGAGCTAGAGCTTAGATATTTGGCATGAAACATCTTCTAGTGAATGTCTACCAAGTTTGTTCAAATAAAAGCCCTGTGGTCAAAATTGACCCTGCCCCAGGGGGTCATAGATTTTCCCTTTATGCATATAGTAAAAACTTAAAAAATCTTCTTTTAAAGAACCCAAAGAGCTAGAGCTAAGATATTTAGCATGAAACATCTTCTAATGAGTGTCTACCAAGTTTGTTCAAATAAAAGCTCTGGGGTCAAAATTGGCCCCGCCCCAGGGGGTCATTGATTTTCCCTATATGCATATAGTAAAAACTTAAAAAATCTTCTTTTAAAGAACTCAAAGAGCTAGAGCTTAGATATTTAGCATGAAACATGTTCTAATGGGTGTCTACCAAGTTTGTTCAAATAAAAGCCCTGGGGTCAAAATTGGCCCCGCCCCTGGGGGTCATTGATTTTCCCTATATGCATATAGTAAAAACTTAAAAAATCTTCTTTTAAAGAACCGTAAGAGCTAGAGCTTAGATATTTAGCATGAAACATCTTCTAATGAGTGTCTACCAAGTTTGTTCAAATAAAAGCCCTGGGGTCAAAATTGGCCCCGCCCCGGGGGTCATTGATTTTCCCTATATGCATATAGTAAAAACTTAAAAAATCTTCTTTTAAAGAACCATAAGAGCTAGAGCTTAGATATTTAGCATAAACATGTTCTAATGGGTGTCTACCAAGTATGTTCAAATAAAAGCCCTGGGGTCAAAACTGGCCCCGCCCGGGGGGGGGGGTCATTGATTTTCCTTATATGTGTATAGCAAAAACTTAAAAATCTTCTTTGGAAAAACCCAAATAGCTAGAGTTTAGATATTAAGCATGAAACATCTTTTAGTAAATATCTACAAAGTTTGTTCAAATAAACACCCGGGGGTCAAAACTGGCCCTGCCCCAGGGGTGACATTGTTTTTAACTATATGTGTATAGTAAAAACTTTAAAAATCTTCTTTTAAAAAAGCCAATGAGCTAGAACTTAGATGTTTAGCATGAAACATCTTCTTATGGGTGTCTACCAAGTCTGTTCAAATAAACAAATAAAAGCCCTTGGGTAAAAATTGGCAGGGGGATGGGGGGCCTATATACAGGTGAGCGGCCTCAGGGCCATCATGGCCCTCTTGTATTTGAATAAAAACTCAGCCACTGGTGACTTGAATAAGATAAGAATGAGTTTAGTAGAACTGGTGGAAGTTCAGTACATTAATTCTGGTATCTGATATTTATAACAGTAATATTTGGGGAGGAGGGGAATTTGTTATGAAATGCAAACCTGGATACTTCCGTCTTGATTCAAAGGAACGTCCGTGGCCGAGTGATTAAGGTGGTTGACTTCGAACAACTTGCCCCTCACCGCCGTTGGTTTGAATCCCAACAGGGACTATGAATTCTTTCATGTTAGGAAGCTATCAAGCTAGCTTAGGAATGTTGGTGGTTCTACATTGCTGCTCGTTTGTACCTGAAATAATGCACTGAAGGGCACCTGAGGTCCTCTTCACCTATACAGTGTGACATAAAATCCACTCAAAAAAACCAAAAAAACTAGTGATTCAAAATTTTTGTCATACATAGTTAACATTGTACAGTACATTGAATGTAAGGAGAATGGTGTTCTAAACTTATGCATGAATGTTTGTATAACTGATGTAAAATGTGGTCATTCTATATAGATATGACCAACTGGTCCAGCTCTAAGTGCATGCAGAGATTGTCATAATGTCTGTTGATTTTACAATAAATGTTGATAAATGACAGCCAAAAAAAATGTCTATATTTGTTTTAAAAGTATTATGTGTGTTTTTATTTTCAATTCTAGTCAATCAATATTATTCATATATCCTGTTTCTTTGACCGCCGATGTTGCTTTAAGGTTGTAGTCAAAATCATCTTTACTGTTTCGGCACCATATGATGCAAATTGTGTTGATGCGCCGCAAAACCAAACAAAACATATTTCCTGCTTATAAGGTCAAGCAGCGCATCCTATAATATTATTGCTTATGATATTAAGAGCCAAACATAGTTGCTGAAGACATTCAACAAGGATCCTCTGTTGTTTGCAGATTTTGAATCACTTGCCCCTCACTGCTGTGGGTTCGAATCCAGACACAGACTTCGAATTCTTTCATGATAGGAAGCTGTCTAGCTAGTCTAGGGAAGGTGTCCACTTATGTCGGAAATAAAACCTTCATAAGTAAAGCTTGAAAATTGCTCAATTTATACAGGAAAAAGTAATTTCCCCTTGACTTTTATTGTATTACACGTGTTTAAAATATCAAACTGTATGGCTTAACCTTATACAACTTATGTTGTCATTAATTCACATATGAATCATATTAAATAACAACTCAACATGTGACCTGTTGTTTTTACTATATTTCAGGGAGATACATCTGGAGATTACAAGAGGTGTTTACTTGCTCTGCTAGGAGGAGGGTACTGACCGCCTTCACCACCTTAACTCTGCCTACTTTCCCACATTATGACTAGTATATTAATATGTTACTAGATGTTTATTTTCATTTAAAGTCATATTTATTTTTAATCCCTTTTGTTGCCATATTTCCATAGATTCCAACTTTGTTTTATTAGTGCTATAATAATATAAGAACGATTCAAGAAAATTGATGACAACAAAGAAGCAAGACAACAAATAATTCTGGATTCTTTCACCTGGATTACTTAATATGAAAATCATGTATTAGATTTATATGTACCAAGTAAGAATGATTTGCTACGCAGATTTATTTGTGACAGACTGACAGAATAATTTAACTTTAATGTTTTTGAAGTCTTAGAAATAATCGATTAGTAATAATTTACTGTTCAGTTCTGTGAATTATGGGCTTTCTTTAACTTGCTGGAACCAAAAGTGATATCCCTTGTCACCAGTATAGAGCCAGGCTAGCCTGAACATATGTGCAGTCTGACACCAGGCTTTATACTGTTGACCGATCAACTTTGATCTTGATATCCCCAGAATTGAAAATGGACAGTTCAAAATATTTCAGTTGGAGAAATCCATTTTAAAAATACAGCAGGTCACAGGTTTAAATTACAGTAATGGTAATAACAGTTTTGTAAATGTATTAGTAATTAACTTGCTTTTAAATCAGGTTTATTCCATTCATTTAGAGGGATAAATCATACGACTAGACTTGAATTTGAATTGTTTGATTTATACAGCAACATTAGAGATGCATGACACATTATCTTATCCACTTTTACATATTGTTAAAATATCTATGTATACAAACTTAATACTTATAAGGTATCAA
The DNA here is from genome assembly GCF_026571515.1 of Ruditapes philippinarum. Classification (NCBI taxonomy): domain Eukaryota; kingdom Metazoa; phylum Mollusca; class Bivalvia; order Venerida; family Veneridae; genus Ruditapes; species Ruditapes philippinarum. Next base: position 140,274 of record NW_026854607.1, read on the forward strand.
TTAAGATTTTTCTCGAAATGCCATTTAGGTATCTAAGTAATTTGAATATGTTAATATACTATACTAAGATTTGATTATGGACTCTTTTTTGCATAATATAATGATATTTGAATCTGAAATTTCCATATATACTCATTTTATTAAAGAAATATATGTTAGAACTAAATGTATAGTAATTATACACTTTTACTCCGATCTTTTAAAATTACTTCTCTGCTGTTTTTTTTAGTTCATTAAACTGGTTTTATGAAGACATTTTTCATGTTTGCAATAATTGTGTGTTAGTATTTTTTATGTGTATAGATGAGAATAAAATGAGATAAAGTGAAATATAATTAAATTAAATTAAAATATTAACCTTTGAAACGCATGTGGTTTGTTTCTGGAGGCATTACTTATTCCCTGACATATCTTACTTTTGATATTATTTCCATTCTTTTATACATATAGTATATAAATATATATTTTCTTGCATATCAGACAGGATTATCTACCATTTACACAGATGCTAGAAAAACTTTTCTTACACCCCAGCATGTAAGACAAGTCACTTGTTTTAAAAGATGTCATTCCCATGTGACTTGCAAATAAGTATTATATACTTTGTCTATGATTGTTAAAGCACTATTTGGCTGCAAATGTATTTTTTTCTAAGCACTGGAGATGTTAATATTAGGTGATTTGTGACATTGAAAACTGAATAACCCTCTTAATAAATCATTATATTATAAATACAATATTGTAATATAGAAATTCAACATTTAATGTAGAGTTACCCCTTTATAAAAAAATTTCATTAAAAATTTGGGGCCAAAGATTGTAAGTCTTCAGAAAGATTCAAATAAAATTTACATTAATTATCCCTCGTGAAAATATATTTTTCTGTTCATATATTAAGATGTACTAGAAGTATATACTTGTAAAGATTTACCATCGAAAAGACACAAAACAAGAAATGTATCTGTTGCTTTATACTTGTTTTTAGCTCACCTGTCACAAAGTGACAGGGTGAGCTTTTGTGATCGCTTTTCGTCCGGCGTCCGGCCGTCCGGCGTCCGTCCGTAAACTTTTACTTTAAATGACATCTCCTCATAAATCACTTGGCCAATTTCATCCAAACTTCACAGGAATGTTCCTTTGGTGGTCACCTTTAAAAATTGTTCAAAGAATTTAATTCCATGCAGAACTCTGGTTGCCATGGCAACAGAAAGAAAAAACTTTAAATATCTTCTTTTAAAAAACCATAAGAGCTAGAGCTTAGATATTTGGCATGAAACATCTTCTAGTGAGTGTCTACCAAGTTTGTTCAAATAAAAGCCCTGGGGTCAAAATTGGCCCCGCCCCGGGGGGTCATTGATTTTCCCTATATGCATATAGTAAAACCTTAAAAAATCTTCTTTTAAAGAACCCAAAGAGCTAGAGCTAAGATATTTAGCATGAAACATGTTCTAATGGATGTCTACCAAGTTTGTTCAAATAAAAGCCCTGGGGTCAAAATTGGCCCCGCCCCGGGGGGTCATTGATTTTCCCTATATGCATATAGTAAAAACTTTAAAAAATCTTCTTTAAAAGAACCAAAAGAGTTAGAGCTAAGATATTTAGCATGAAACATGTTCTAATAAGTGTCTACCAATTTTGTTCAAATAAAAGCCCTGGGGTCAAAATTGGCCCCGCCCCAGGGGGTCATTGATTTTCCCTATATGCATATAGTAAAAACTTAAAAAATCTTCTTTTAAAGAACTCAAAGAGCTATGGCTAAGATATTTAGCATCAAACATGTTCTAATAGGTGTCTACCAAGTTTGTTCAAATAAAAGCCCTGGGGTCAAAATTGGCACCGCCCAGGGGGTCATTGATTTTCCATATATGTGTATAGCAAAAACTTAAAAAATCTTCTTTGAAAAAACCCAAATAGCTAGAGTTAAGATATTAATCATGAAACATCTTTTAGTGAGTGTCTACAAAGTTTGTTCAAATAAAAGCCCTGGGGTCAAAATTGGCCCCGCCCCGGGGGTCATTGATTTTCTTTATATGTGTATAGCAAAAACTTAAAATCTTCTTTGAAAAAAACCAAATAGCTAGAGTTAAGATATTAAGCATGAACCATCTTCTAGTAAGTGTCTACAAAGTTTGTTCAAATAAAAGCCCTGGGGTCAAAACTGGGTGTCATTGTTTTTAACTATATGTGTATAGTAAAAACTTAAAAAAATCTTCTTTTAAAAAGCCCAATGAGCTAGAGCTTAGATGTTTAGCATGAAACATTTTCTTATGGGTGTCTACCAAGTTTGTGCAAATAAAAGCCCTTGGGTTAAATTGACCCTGCAACATTGGGGGGGGGGGGTTGGGGGGACTATATACAGGTGAGCGACCTCAGGGCCATCATGGCCCTCTTGTTCTTTTTTTTATAGTTTTTTTTTTAACTGCAGGACTTGTAATTTATTTATATTCAGAATTAGATGACTTTTATCTCCTATTTATGCAGGTTAAATTTTGCAAATAATATCTTTCTGTAGATACCTTTGTTGTCTGTTATGTATTATCATTTTGTTTATATTTTATGTAATAAACGTTATTTAATCTACATTTATATCGTTAAAAAATAAGACAAAAAAGTCTTGGAATTATTTCCAATTCATCAACAACATGGGCTTCTGACATTATCTTGGAAATTATCCTCATGTGTCAAATTGACCCAAACTGTCGTACATTCTGATACAACTCAGATGGTATTTGTGCCTATTGTTTTATTTTTTCTCGGATTTTGTCAAAAGTTGAAGAATTTGTTGATGAATTGGCTTATCTCTACATTATACCAATTACATGTACTACCAATTGTTCAACTATCATTATTCTATTTTACTGCATGTATAATAGAAGACTTTAATAAACTTGAATAGATGAAAGCTTATTTAATTACTGTAACTATTTTTGCTAACTTGTCTTTAGCAAATAAAAGTGGTGACACAGTTATTTTAGAAGTTGTTTTTTTTCCCCACACATGCAGTGTCCAAAGACTCTTTCAAAAAAAATTAAGGAGAGAATGTTTTTATAATAGAATTTTTTTTCTTCACGACTTTCTTTTAGAAGCGTGTGTGGGGAGTTGTTAAGTCAGGCTTGTCACCATTGATAATGAAGGGCAAATTACAACTAAAAAACGTCTCAACTTTAACCTTGTGTAATGACAAAAACAATCATTTGTACAATGATTTGTCTGAAAAAGATCTCTAACTAATATTCCTCAACAATGCACACAATTTCATTCCAGTCAGAATATTGAAGAAAAAAAAAAAAAAAAGAGTAAATTTCAAGGTAAAGTTGAAAAAATAAAATGTACGAATGACCTTGTATCTATGATGCTTAACACAACATTATGTACATGATTTTATGCTACAACTGGATTTAGCCTAGGAAAGTACCCACTTTTACTTTTAAAGTAAAAACAAAACCACAAGATGGTTTCTACTTTTATTTAGCACATAATAAATAAATAAATGGACGGACATAAACAAAATTTTGAGATTTTATCACTATTTCTATACAATACATTTTATACACTATATTTTTATACATATTAGATTATTACCTGTTTTAGGAAGATGAAGAGTTTTCTAAATCTACACATGTACTATACATGCATTAAACTTTACAGGAAATTTTTCATGAAATTATTTTTCCCTTGTTTCATTTTATTCTTTTGCAGTACATGAGAAGTACTTTTATGTAATGTTTTCCTACAAAAACCTATAGAGTATTTAATCTACATTTATAAACCTGGCAAGTTTTTACAAAACACATGAAGCTATAAATACTTGTATGGAAACTTGTAAATGGTATATCTTTACAAATTAAATTTATAATCACTGATTTTTGGCTTCACTTCAAACCAAAACCGGAATCATCAAAACTACTGGTCAATTAGAAATTATGAGTATACATCTACTAGCATATCAAGCAAAAACATTAAAAATTTAGAGGTACATAACGGAATTCTTAAAATATATAATTATTGGAATGGTTTATAAATGTGGATGTTTTTAATACAAAAATATACATAAAACTAAATGCAATTATAAATATCATACCTGGTTAAGTGGCATCTTAAACATGTTTCCTATTATTAATCTTGTATGAAAAGTTGCAAATCAATAATTAACTAATACACCAATTTATTGATCAGTTTGTGACTTAATTAATAAAATTAATTATGAAATACCTTCACTTTAAACTTGTATCACAACTTTTGACAAGATGAAAGTGCAACATTACATGCATTATTATCTATTAACACTAATAATAATTCCTTTCTCATGCATGATTCATTCAGAATTGACAGTTTATTTGAACATAGTCAATAGCTCTTCAAATAACAAACTCGGTCATCATTCATTACATTTTAAAATGTTTATCACAGAGTATCATCTCAGATGCAAATTAAAAATATCAATGTGAATGTTACGCTAAATTTGGAATAGTAAATATCTTTACTATTACAGTGTAACATCTCACAAAACAGTGTAATTAGTGTAACATTCTACACTAACTCTTATGTTGCACCTCAGATTTCAGTGTAACATTCATAATTATCACAGTTTACTATCTGTAAAAATGTTACACTCAACATTTCAGTGTAATATTTCATGCTATTGAAGTGTCACATAAAAATGTTACACTCAAACATGTCACTGTTACATCTTGTACAATTGAAATGTCACATCCCAGATGAATATTCAATACAAGTGTCACATCCCAGATGAATATTCAATGCAAGACCTCAGTGTAACATTCTATACTATCAAAGAGTCACATCCCAGATGAATATTTCTGCATGAGAGGCGGAGAAAAGATATTTGCCATCTGGAGAGAATTTTACAGTCTGAACTCTATCATTATGTCCTATAAAGTCCTGGAAACTGCCTTCAAAATAGTCCAATAGTTTCAGCAGGCGCTCTGAAACAAAGGTACAATTAAGCTTTAATTACATAATGTCTGATTCAGGATAATCAAGTTCCTATATAATCGTTTAATTATTTCATTCATTGACAATGCAGCAATTGTGTTCATACTTTAGTTTTGTATTTTCTAATACCATATATCAGATACATGTATGTGTATGGAAATCATAGACTTGAGTGGTTAGGGTTGCTGACTTCAAACCACTTGCCACTCACCATAAATGGTTTGAGCTGAACAAGGGTCTTTGCATTCTTTCTTGTGAGAAAGCTATCCAGCTTGCTTATGGAATGTCCGTGGTTTTACTCAGGTGCCCGTTTGTGTCTAATATATAAACAAAACACATTTTTTGTAAAAATAAAAGTATTTTTCACAGTAACAAGTGACTCCCTTAGTTAAATGATACACCAATCTTTGTGTTATGGTGATGGTAGTGGTTCAAGTAGCAAAGTGTGATGTAACCTCTTTGAGGAGTTCGGAATGTAGTGTGCAATGCAATTACAAAACATCTTAACTGCCACCATTAAATAAATTACCATATATCAAACATTTTTTTAGTCAGTGATATTACTATAGATATATGTGTCATGAACCTTCACACTGCTGGAACAAAAAGTGATATAAGCTTTTGCCACCAGTACACAGTCAAGCTAGCCTGTACATCCATGCATTCTGACCCAGCTAAATAGTGATGACTGATCAATTTTTGTATGCTGATACTGAAATCCCTTAAACTTTGAATTGACTGTTCCAAATTCAAAGCTAGACAAATCCATTACAAAAATTTAGCAGTTATAGGGTTAAATATCAAGACAATACATACCATTAGCACCTATAGCAATGAGTGGACATTCAGCAACCAGATCTAAACTTCTACACCAGTGAGTTAATGCTAATGTCCTCACAACCTGAAATAATTAATCACAAATTACATGTATCAAACCATTCCTCCTAAATATAAATTTTAATACAAATTTGAATTCATCAATTTTGTTACTTATAATATGATTCATTCATCAGATGCTACTTGTCCTCTCTTAGTATTTGTCACTTATTTCTGAACAATATGGCACAGCATGAGTGACTATAGATAATGGTTCATTATGTAAAAATAACTTGAATGCTTGACTTTTGACATCAACACAGAAATAAGGAAAACTGTCATTGTTTTTTTTTTTTTTTTAATTTTGTGGAAATACCAGTATAATGCTTGCTATTTTTCATATTTTAATCTTCACATGTAAACACATATAGTCACTAAAACTTAGACCAAATTTATGTGTTTTGTATGATTGTTCTATAACTAAACAGGTTTAACTGTTGTTGTTAATTTAATTTTTTGAATAATGAAAATGCAGTAATAAAAATCATTTATGGTGCAATAGTGGACCATTTAATAAACAATTTTCAACATAAATAAACAGCCTAATCTTTATACATGTATATTCAAACAGTCTGTAGCAACAGTTAAAATATGAATAGGGCATTGTTCTTTTAATGTCTTGTTAATATTCTTCTTCAGATAATTATTTGAGCCGCGCCATGACAAAACCAATATAAAATGGGTTTGCGACCAGCATGGATCCGCGCAGTCTGATCAGGATCCATGCTGTTCGCTATCAGTTTCTCTACTTGTTATAGAGTTTGTAAGCAAACAGCATGGATCCTGATCAGACTGGGCTGATGCGCAGGCTGGTCTGGATTCATTCTGGTCGCAAACCCACTATGTTGGTTTTGTCATAGCGCAGTTCATTTGCTATTGTAATGACAATTTTTGAAGTAAAAGTATAAAAATTATACAAACAAAAGGAAAGAACAGGTAAATTTACCTTTCTTTGAGACAAGCTGTAGAACTGCATATTTTTCTGCATACCATAGCCAGTATATACAATAATATCTGGCTCTTCTGGTGAAAATCTCGCTATACTTGGTGGTAATTTATTGAATACAGCCTGTATTTATAATAATAATAATAAAGTTATTATTTTATGAACTTGGTAAAAATTTCATTAGTTAAAAAAAATAACACTTCCCGTAATACAATTTTTAATTAATTATACCAGTTCATGAATGTTTCTCAGTACAAGAGGGCCATGATGGCCCTGAGGTCGCTCACCTGTATATAGGCCCCCCCTCACCCCCGGGCCAATTTTTACCCAAGGGCTTTTATTTGTTTATTTGAACAGACTTGGTAGACACCCATAAGAAGATGTTTCATGCTAAACATCTAAGTTCTAGCTCATTGGCTTTTTTAAAAGAAGATTTTTACAGTTTTTACTATACACATATAGTTAAAAACAATGACACCCCTGGGGCAGGGCCAGTTTTGACCCCCGGGCGTTTATTTTAACAAACTTTGTAGATATTTATTTAAAGATGTTTCATGCTTAATATCTAAACTCTAGCTATTTGGGTTTTTCCAAAGTAGATTTTTAAGTTTTTGCTATACACATATAAGGAAAATCAATGACCCCCCCCGGGCGGGGCCAGTTTTGACCCCAGGGCTTTTATTTGAACATACTTGGTAGACACCCATTAGAACATGTTTCATGCTAAATATCTTAGCTTTAGCTCTTTGAGTTCTTTAAAAGAAGATTTTTTAAGTTTTTACTATATGCATATAGGGAAAATCAATGACCCCCTGGGGCGGGGCCAATTTTGACCCCAGAGCTTTTATTTGAACAAACTTGGTAGACACTCATTAGAAGATGTTTCATGCTAAATATCTTAGCTCTAGCTCTTTGGGTTCTTTAAAAGAAGATTTTTTAAGTTTTTACTATATGCATATAGGGAAAATCAATGACCCCCTGGGGCGGGGCCAATTTTGACCCCAGGGCTTTTATTTGAACAAACTTGGTAGACACTCACTAGAAGATGTTTCATGCCAAATATCTAAGCTCTAGCTCTTATGGTTTTTTAAAAGAAGATATTTAAAGTTTTTTCTTTTGGTTGCCATGTCAACCAGAGTTCTGCATGGAATTAAATTCTTTGAACAATTTTTAAAGGTGACCACCAAAGAAACATTTCTGTGAAGTTTGGATGAAATTGGCTCAGTGGTTTATGAGGAGATGTCATTTAAAGCAAAAGTTTACGGACGGACGACGGACGGACGCCGGACGAAAAGCGATCACAAAAATTAGCATATATTTCAAAAATCATGGACAATACATTTAAACCTTCACTTTTCCAATTCATACCATATGTACAGTAGAAGTTTCAATGTGAAAAATATTGCAATATGATGCCTTTTTCTTGTTTCTTGAAAGATACTGTATTTCTGTTTTGTTTCTTTTGTCGTAGCGAATTTTATAATAACATATATTTTTCTTTAAAATCCTATAAAATGACAACAACTTCTAGTGTAGGAAATGAACTAGTAAATCATGCATATTTTGGGGGTCAACCAGTCTATGTCTAGGAACAATAAGTTTTATATACCAAAATGTTCACAAGGGTTCGTAGAATACGAAACGATATTTCATTTTAACCCAAATGGTCGGACAATCAAGAAA
>NW_026854608.1:0-25087 GCF_026571515.1 Ruditapes philippinarum
AAATAAAGCAGTGATTTACTTGATAAAACATCTTAATCCAAGCCTTTGTACCTTTTCGGTCAGTTTTATGTATTCATAGGTAAGCATTTTTATACTCAATTAACACCCTTGTGACAACTTTTTTCGAATAGTCGAGCCTTACTGTCCTCTGACAGTTCTTGTGTTAGTATAATATAAACACCCTTGTGACAACTTTTTTCGAATAGTCGAGCCTTACTGTCCTCGGACAGTTCTTGTGTTAGTATAATAATAACTGAACAAAAGTTTGAAGGAGTTATATATTTCACAAGGTATGCGAACAATAGCTGTTGGTAGGACAGCACACTCGCCTATATGCTTAGTGCTTGACAATAGAAGAACCTTGGTTATTTAAAATATTAAAGTTCACAAAAGGACCAAAATTGTTTTTAAAACCCATTCTACAGATATAAGCATTGGAGACAGTCCTAGCTAGTATCCTCGCAAAGAAATGTATAAAATTTCAATTTATTTCAAAGCCAGATGTCTATGGAATACGAAAATATCTTGAAGCCATAGGCAATCTTTAACATATGGGTGCCTGATCTGGATCAAGTGTGCAAAGTTTTAATGCCATATGTCAATGGACTTCGGGAAAAATTGAGGTGATAGACGCCGACGTTCAGATGACTAGGATAATTCTACTTATTCTTATCGCATAATCGAGTAAAAATGTGTTTTCTGCTTTGAAAGTAGGAATGGCATCTGCTTGTAACAATAGACCACTATACAATCAACATAATGCGCCCCCAGCAGTGCTTTCAGCGCTTTGATTTTCATTTTGTAATTGAAAAAATTGATACTACAAAGTAAACTGTGTGAATACATATGAGCATAAAGCGAACTAACATCGAAATCGCTATTGCACTAGTAAGAGGTTTTTAAAAGCACTATCGTGATAATAGTGTCGATTATAGCTCAATCGGTTAGAGCACGAGACTTGTAATCTCGACATTGTGGGTTCGATTCCCGGGCTGGCCAACTAAACTTACTAATCAGTCTATCGGATGAGACTTTAAATCGAGGTCCCGTGTATGAGTGCTGAAACACTTTGCACGCTAAAGAACCAGGAGAAGCTTCTGGAAAATGGGCATCTTTCTGTATCTGTAACTGCACTATCCTCCAAAGTCTAAAATGACCATTACTCTTCTGGAGGACTCGCGCATATGGGCAACCGGTGGCGAGTATAAATAAACGCAAATACACACACAAACAGTGTCGATAGTTGACATCACTATTGCGACTCGAGATCTATTACGATAATTCACGATGAACATGTTCTGGTAAAGTCCATTATTTGGTTTCATTTCAAATTATATTGCGGTAAGAATACATACCTTGTGCGTTTTAAAATGATTGTCATACGTTAGAAATAATAAAATATGAACTTAGGAAACTGTTTTTTTATCACTCGATTGCACAAGCATGTAACCAAACCATAAATTATCTTTGAAATCGATAGTGGCTCTAACTTTCGGCAATTTAAGTGAATATTGTTGAACCATTTGCAATCGATAATCCTTGTAAACATGCATAATCGTAATAAAAATTGGTAAAAGATTTTCACTTTAATATTATATCAAATGCATTGCACACAGAAAGTAAGGAAATTGCTGTCATTTGTACCCATGTTTAACATTTAGCAGTAATATTTTCTGGATTAAGTTTATTTTCTTCGTCTGTGATGATTTCACTACAAGGCTTTGCTGGTTTTACTCTAATTTCCACTACAAGATATGAAACCATTGCTACTATAAGTAAAATAATGGCTATTAATAATTTTGTTGACACACAGAGTATGTTTCCATAAACAAAAGACATGGTGAAACCAATGGCCTTCCACGTATGATTGTTGACAAATACGACTTCTTTCTTGTCCGGGAATAAAAATGCAATTAGAGCTGAAACAAACAAATATAATTATATCACAGTGTAAGAAAAACTATAGAGGTACATTGTACATTTTGTACATATAAATTCGCTTATGAAAGTTAATCATTTAATAAACAAAAGGTACGTAAATCACATAATAAACAGTAAATATTTATGTACATGTATAACTGGGTTTTCTTAACCTCCTAAATATGACATGTTAAAACTTGTTTAAACCGTCATAAGCACCGTAGGGAACGTGTTACAGTGTCGCCCTTTTCGGTTACAGTATAGAATTTTCAAGATGGAGGATTATTTATGGGAAGAGAGGTAGGTGATTTTATTCAGGTCCATACTACTAGTAGTGTAGTTTCTAAAAGATGTTTCTGTGCTTTGCTTGTTAGGAACAGAATCCGGTATCTAGTCATATATTTCTTCAGACCATGCACCGCAGATTTATCTCTATATTGTCACATAAATGTGCAGATTTGACGGTTTAAAAATTTGAATCGAGAGACCAACGCATTTTTCTCCCATTCCGACATTATTTAAGCATGCCTAGATAAAGTAAGTCTACAAAACGCTGGATCTTTATGTTTAGAAACGTTTATAAAAGTAAATGACCAGTTGAACCTATTTTCCTGTTGGTAAAATGCGTTTGAAAAAATAAACAATGTTACAGTATAGAGCGAGGTTAATTTTGAAGGGTTACAGCATAGACCTAGCGACTTTGATCCAATTTTGTTACAGTTTATACCCAGATTTCTGTTACAGTTTAGATACTTGCCAAATTTCAAACAAAGTTCGTGTATCCATTATTTTTATGAAATAACTCATACCTTTCTATTTAATATATTCTTGAAAGGTTGTATTACTTTTTTTCTTCAGCAGAAAAGTTATAGTTTGCTATTTTTCTTACTTTAAGTTTCAGATTGAGACTTTTTTGCAGAATAAGTAATGACCTAAGTAAGGACTGTTTTCACGACAACAACAGTAACTTTTATCGATTTGTAATGAGAGAAGAAAGATTATTGCTTGATTTCATTACACATTATAATAATGCCTATTAGTAATAAAATAGAGAAAAAAGAATCATTGACAGAAGTCCAACACGGAAAACATGAAAATGTTGCAGGCTCAGTTTGACTAAACCTGTTCATGGACGGTAGTGGTAACTGCAAGCTACCGTTCACGCCTCCTAGCACCGACTTCAGCATAAATCACATTAAACATGAACTGGTACACTTCAGATTTTTTAACATCTGTGGATGTGTTCATATGGCGGTTATCATGGAACCTTCAATGTGACACGTTATTGCCATTCTATGAAATGCGGCATATTCCCCCCCCCCCCCACCCCCCAGGTTAAAAATTGCGTGTGCCCTAAACGAGAATACAATGAGTGAAACTAAACGAGAGAGGGTATCGGAGGTTATGAAGCCTGCATACCATAGATAAGCTGTCAAAAGACACAATTAACAAGAAGGCAATACCCTAAGATGATTAAACAGTATTTAACTGAGCAAAACTGCAACCTTAAATTCTATTTTAAGTTGGAATTTCCATCTATCATAATGTATTTTGTAAGTATTTAAAAGGGTTTATGAACATTTTCAATTTTGTTGTGTTTGAATTTCTTTAGGAATTCTGTTTAACTCTATTTTGTTACGTTTGGCTTTCTTGGATTTTAAGTTTCAACGACACTGAGGTTATGTAAAAACATTCCTGCTTTAGTGTAAAGAAAGACCCCAGATACCCTTTGTGAAACATTTCAGACACGAGCGCCTGACTTGAACCACCGACCTTCCGTAAATTAGTTTGATAGATTCCTCACATACAAAGAATCCAAAGTCATGAATGGATTTCAACTACTGCAGTAAATGAAAGATGATTTGATATGGAACGCCGTGACTGTCTTACGTGACCATTGTTTTTGTTATCATGTGAAACGATGATATTATTTTGTCGTTTGAGCATGTTAACATGTGCAATTTGCATCATGTCTTGTCAAAGAATCATGCTGAACAAGTCAGCGTGGTATTTTGAAAAGATATGATGTAAATTGCACATGTTAACATGCTTAAACGACAAAATAGTATCATCCTTTCACAAAATAGCAAAAACATTGATCACATAAGACAGTCACGGCGTTCCATAATTTGAAGTCGACGGCCTTATCCCGACTCTGCCACTATTATGTACCTCCATCAGGCTCACTAGAGAAGATATTGTAATTGTCTGACCTTAATTTATACTCTATTATTTTCAATATTATTTTCTTTTTCAGAAACATGAAATCTGCTATACAGGATGTCTGAAATAAAAAAAAAACGACTTTTAATTTAATAATGACAATATAATCGTAACTTCAACAAAGAAGCATTCGAAATTACGCCATGATCATGATTTGATTTGAATGCTTTTGGTTCGAGATGAGAAGGGTCTTTAATTAAACAATGCCTTTTGTCGAAATCTATGTTTTGGGTTTTCGTATCCCCGATTGCAACCGAAACCATTTGAACAACTTAATTGGTAGAAAGTCATGTAAATTTCATCACATTTAGTCAAGTAGTTAATGAGCGGATGAGATTGCACACACATGTGTACGACAGACGGACGAATAGCCATCGGGCCAATTAGCTCACAGAGATTTAAAAGTCTATGTAACATTCATACATTTTACCTAGTATAATTATATAAAAAATATCGAAGTCTAAACTGTAACCAAAATCTGGGTATAAACTGTAACAAAATTGGATACAAATCGCTAGGTCTATGCTGTAACCCTGTACAAATTACGTCGCTCTATACTGTAACATTGTTTATTTTTTCAAACGCATTTTACCAACAGGAAAATAAGTTCAACTGGTCATTTACTTTTATAAACGTTTCCTAACATAAAGGACTAACGTTTTGCAGATTTACTTTTTCTAGGCATGCATAAATAATGTCGAAATTGCAGAAAAATGCGTTGGTCTCTCGAGTCAAATTTTCAAACTGTCAAATCTGCATATTAATCAGACAATTTAGCGATAAATCTGCGGTGCAAGCTCTGAAGAAATATATGACTAGATACCGGATTCTGTTCCTTACAAGCAAAGCACAAAAACGTCTTTTAGAAACTAAACTCCTTGTAGTATGGACCGGAATAAAAATCACCTACCTCTCTTCCCAACAAATAATTGAAAATTCTATACTGTAACCGAAAAACGCGATACTGTAACACGTTCCCTACGGTGATAAGGTAGTCAGTATAGATATATATTTGAATACAGTTTTAACTACGAATAAGAGCAAAATACTTAATAAAAGATGCGTAACAATAAACAACTTTTCCACATTTCATTATTTTACCGATAATAATGTGTTCAATGAACGAATTCATCAATTCAGCACTAATTGAATACTAACAGTCATAATAATGGTTAAATGAAGTATGATTTCTTCTTTTAGAAATAATAATAATAATAATAATAATAATAATAGTAATAGTAATAGTAATAGTAATTTCCCTGATGCAGGACCAATGACGATATAAGGTTTCCCGTTATTTGCGTGGTTTCATACATCGGAAAGAAAATTCCATTGAATTTACTCAGTACAGCATGTTTATCTTTAGATGTTCTTCCCGCGTAGGAATAAGCCATGGTAGCGAGATAAACACTTTGTGATGTCCACATTGGTCCTGCTGTTAAACCTAATAACACAGATGATGGAACTAATGTCGCAAAATTGGGTAAAAATTAGTTTCTATATAAATCACGTGACATAGGAAAGATATTACTAACACCCTTTTCTCGCCAAAAACATTGATGATTGCAGGTGCGATGATACCTGAGATAATTAAACTAGAGTACATGCATGACAAGGAGACAATGCCAAATTCAAGCTGCTCTGAAGATTTTGCACTGCTAAGTAAGAAGTAAATACTGCTGTAAATGCAACTGACAGTACGAACGTATTTTTGTATCCGAGTCGATTCCTTATCTATCTGGTTTAAATCCATTGTTCCATCAATTTTTATTTAATTTCTGAAAGAGCAAGTATCAAACTAATTAGCACTTAAATGTATATATACAACTTGTATCCATATGTATGATTCGTAATTTGCAAATATACGAAGTGAAAACAAGTCGTAAATTATTTTTAAACGCCACATGTCGTTTGTTTGTTGACTTGATTTTGTTATTTATGAGTTATCAGAAATAATGAAACAAAAGGATGATTTCCAATTTACAGACTTATTATTTAACAGCGGATCCAATGCTAAATAAAAATAACCAAGTAAGCACTACACATAAATTTGGTGAAAACTACGAATATATTACATGCATATTTTCAAGAACACATTAATAAGCAGTTCAAACACTAAAACTGTGTCCATTCATGACTAAAGTCTTTATTGTTTCACCAAAATTATCAAAGGATAAACAAGAAGAGGCTATCAAAATATTGTTCAAAGATCCAAACAGAACTGCTTATCATCATTGTGCATTGCACATTGTTGTAGGTATGTTGTATGATTTAACTATCGAAACAAATGCATGCGTTACAGGAAACACAACGTACTAGTATCATTTAGGTACAATTTGGTGAATTGAAAGCTGGTTGTGGAACTAGATTAAAATATCAAAATTCGAGGCTTTTATCAAGAACAAATATATGAAAATTGGACACCAACATTGGATATCGCAAAGTCATTCACATAATATCAAAACACTTTTGAAAGAAGACAGCTGCCATTATAACCTTCTGCTGGGAGATCAGTTCATAGGGCACAAGGAGCAACACTTGATACATATCCGAAAGGAAACACGAAAAGTTCCACACTTTCATTATGTTGCATTCGATGTTTTAAAATGCCATAGGGGTGTTTTGCAGTATTTGTATGTTAAGCCTTAGTTATGATTACATCCCAATGATACTACAGTTGATTATTTATCTGCATTAGACTTGATAATAACAAATATTGATGCCACTGTGGGTACAGTATAAACTTACTGGTCACAAGATTGCCTACCGCTGTTCTGAAAGTATCTCTACAAAATAAAATCCAAATTGCTTACCCAGAAAACAACCAGTACTTGTTATGCTTACCAGTTCTCCCAAGATTAAAAGGTATGTCATGCTGTAGAATAAACTTTGACCGTCACCTACTTCCAGCTAGTGAGATGATGGATTCAAAGCCCCTCTTGTGTAATTTTGGGTTTGCCACATAGAATTGCAGGGGGAACTTGTGACACATACTGGTCTGATTTCTCTGTGCGAATCTTTGCACCTCAACGCCTATCTAGCCTATCTAAATAAAAAAGCAATAGAATCTCGCCCAGATGATATATTATCTATACATGTTACAATGTCAAATATATAGATCTAGTTTGTTATTGTACAAGTATTTTACATTTATATTGCATTTGTTGTTACTGTGAAAAGTGTTTCCTTTTATAACAAACTTTACTCATTAATCTCATTGTATACATGCTCTACTACCTAGTCCTTTTCTATGTGTTTTGTGTGGTTTATATGTCATTTCAAAACATAGGTAGTAATTCCTTTTTCAACTGGGTCTGGCTAGGTGCTGCAAGTGTAAGACATTTATGAATTTTATATATCTATTTTGATAAATATTAGATCTATAGCAAAATTAATTTACTACCGTTCATCCTACATCAAAATGAGACAGAACTTAATTATAGTACTATTAAACCTAATACAAGCGGAGTAATTTGTGTAAAAGAGATAAAATTAAAATTTTCCAAAAACTTTTGTTCTTAGATAAATAATTTGATAAGTCTTGTATTTTAACACTAATATTTTTAACATTAATTGATAAAATGTTGTTAAAAATCAAAATATAGGGAATTCAATGTATGGAACTATTTAGTTCACTGTTTCACTGCGGTTTTCCCGCCATATGTCACAAACAACAACAACATGTCGTACACACGGGGAAAAGACAGAAAGACATTATTGGCTTTTTGCACAGTGTGTCTCCGTTGGAAAAAAGTTCCAAACCCACTAAAAGTACTACTACTAATTATTTATTATTTTAGTGATTAGCCTGCCCATGCTCTGCCTTGTGTCCTGTCCTGTTTTTGTTTGGGGTCCTCCTGGGCTCCTTGCCACTGGCTCTTGTTACTGGGTCGGATGGGTGTTTGGTTCATTGAACGCCGCCTTTCCTTGTTGATTTTGTTTATCATATTTCAATGCTGTTGTACTGACAAGCAACGGAAAAGGTTTCTTTACTGATTCTCACATTTTTTTCTGCTAAGTAGATTTGACAAAATAAGACTTGCTACCAAACAAACAGATTGAATAATAAGAATACATGACCTTAATGACCTACATTAATGACCTTTACCGTCAAGGCCAAATAATGAAAATTCCTTGTTTCCTAATTAACGGTGTTATTGTAGTGAATTAACTCATATTGGAATGGGTACACCCTCATAAGCAAACTTCAAATTGAGCCTGAACTCGGTAGACCTTGAGGCCAAAAAGCTGATTTTCACCAAATAAATTGCTATACAAGAGATTGCCTGATGGTATTAAACAGATGGAACTTCAAATTGAGACAAAACAACCTTTTGGACAAGACCTAAAAAGTTGAACTGACATTGGCCTTGAGCTTTAAATGACCTTGACAAACAAACATTGAATTATTCACATGTGACCTTGACCTTATTTGACCTTGACTGTCAAGGTCAAATTAATGAAATTCTCTTATTTTATCCTATAGCAATGAGATTTGGACTATGTGCACAGTTTAAGATGTAAAATTGAACTTTGATATCTGCTGACCTAAATTTGATGAAGTGACCTACTTCTAAACTCAGCTGAGCTAGATAATTTGATAAAGTGACCTACTTTCTTGAACTTCCATGTACAGCTATGAAATTTGAACCATGTACATAGTCAGCTGACCTAGATATCTTAAACAAATGATCTACTTTATTGTCCAATGATGTACAGCTATGAAAATTGGACCATACATTGTGCATAGATTCAGATGTAAAATTGAACGTTGATATCGGCTGACCTAGATAATTTGAGGAAGTGCACTTTGACCATTTTTCTTGTTCTTTCATGCACAGCTATGAAATTTAGACCATGTGCAAAGTCTTAGATGTAAAATTGAACTTTCAGCTGACCTAGATTTTGACGAAGTGACCAACAGTCAAACTTCATATGTCGAACTTGGAGGACCTGTGCAAATTTGTACGAGAGATCGGTAGTTCGAGACAACTGAGGTTGAACTACTATTACATAGAACATAGGCCTAAAGGTTTTCCAGCTACATCGGTCAAAAATGATAATACAATCAATATAAATGTTTGTATACGTCGTGTTAGTCATATAAAATTATAATCCACAACAGTGTAATGTCCACGGTGTAATACTATATTCAGATAATTGTATTGGTGGGTTAGATGTGTGATCATATCACAAACGGGACAGTGTCCAACGTTGATATTTATAAGTAATAGTGATGAACTTTATTTTATAAAATAAATAATGCATTAATAAATTATTAACAAAACAACATTTTACAGCAGCAACTATTTGTAGACATTGACTAAAAAAAACACATGTACAAGTATCATTCATATCATTCAATAAATAGATTACACTGTTACAATTCACATCACATGTACCACGGTTGTAATTTAAGCCGTCTGGATAAACGTCATTTATTTATTGACTTTAGCGCATATCAGGAGCTATAATTTTCTTTTTATTGTTACTAAAGCGGGCAAATATACAATTTTATCATAACAAACAAATCAATTACAACACCTTTCATTTTGTATCAATTTACCTTAATTGCCTGTCACAATCACAAGGTGTTAAAAACATGTGTTGCCACTGTCAATTATTTAGAACATGTCGACCCGCAACTTTTATTGTCTGTGTTTGACCGAAAAGGTGTGATTTACACTATATTTCTGCCGAAGGGACCAGAGATCAGGTTCGAGAGTTCGAGCAATGGGTGTTCGAGTGATGGGTCGGTGTTTGAACGATCCAAGGTAGAACAATATATATTATATCTACAGGCATTTTGCCGGGACTGGGCGGCAAGTTTGAGCAAAGGGAAGTATTCGAGCAAAACGATGTTTTAAGTGTATTTTCTTGTCCTTTGATAGACAACTATGAAATTTGATTCAGCGGCAGTTTTAGATGTAAAAGTAAACTGAACTTTAATATCAGATGACCTAGATTTTGTTGAAGTGACCTATTTTTGTGTCGCCTTGAAAAGGTGACATATAGGGGTTACTTTTGTCGGCGGTGTCGGCGGCGTCTGTGTCGGCGTCGTTGTCTTTGTCGGCGTCCCCTAAAGCTTGTCCGGAGCATAACTCAGTCACTATAAGTCTGATTGACTTCAAACTTGGTATGCATGCTTCTTTCAATAACCCGAAGTGGCAGTGCACAAGGACCGGTACTCTGCAGTTCTTATTTTTTGAGTTATTGCCCTTTGTTAATTTTCATACTTTAATTTTGTCCGGGCCATTTCTCTTCAACTAAAAAAGCTATGGACTTGAAACTTCATAGGATGATAGATCTCATTAAGAAGAAATGCAGTGCACAATAACCAGTACTCTGCACTTCCTAATTTTTGAGTTATTGCCCTTTGTTAATTTTCATACTTTATTTTTGTCCGGGCCATTTCTCCTAATGTATAAAAGCCATGGACTTGAAACTTCATAGGATGATAGGTCTCATTAAGAAGAAGTGCAGTGCACAAGAACTGGTACTCTGCATTTCTTATTTTTTGAGTTATTGCCCTTTGTTTATTTTCATACTTTAATTTTGTTAGGGCCATTTCGCCTTAAGTATAAAAGCTATGAACTTGAAACTTCATAGGATGATAGATCTCATTATTAAGAAGTGCAGTGCACAAGAATTGATACTCTGCATTTCTTATTTTTGAGTTATTGCCCTTTGTTGATTTTCTTACTTTATTTTTGTCCTGGTCATTTCTCCTCAAGTATGAAAGCTATGGACTTGAAACATCATAGAATGATAGATCTTATTGATAAGAAGTGCAGTGTACAGAAACTGCTGCTCTGCACTTATTATTTTTTTAGTTATTGCCCTTTGTTATTTTTCATATTTCATTTTTGTCCTGGCCATTTCCCCTAAACTACATTGTTCACAAGGCGACACATCCGACTCGTGGAGTTCTAGTTTTGTCCTTTGATGTACAGGTATGAATTCGGACCATGTGCACAGTTTTAAATGTAGAATTGTTCATTGGACATTATGGCAATGATTCATACTTGGACAAAACAACTAGTGTATCTAGACCTACCTATCAAAATTTAAAAAAAGGAATAACTCATTCTTTTTTTTTTAATTTCTTTTTCAAGATTTGCTGAAACCTTAAAAAAGGTAAAAAAAGTGGAGTGTTGCCGCCGTTCAGTAGTGGCGCTTGTATTTTATTTTCAAAACAAGTATTCTATCTAGGGCCATTATGACCCTGTGTTTTATTTTACAAAGTTGTATCCTGTTGCACTTGTGCAAGCCCAGTAGCAAAATTAATTGTGTTTTATTGAATGAAGTTAAGAAATACACATTAGTGAAACCTTGTTAGATCATTGACAATGGAGAAACCAGATTTACTTCATAAAAATTTTAGTTTTGGAGAAACCAGATTTACTTAATACAAATTTAAGTTTGATATAAGCTTATATGGAACCTGTTCCTGGGACCAACAATGAATGAAACAATCTCTAATCTAAATCTGGAACCAATAAGTACTAAACAATGAGTTTAAAGTTGCAGCAGAAACAAAGACTGCATTCCAGTGATCATCTTCTTGCAAATCAAGACTTAGTGTTTAGTAATATAATAATATGAAAAATAAATTAGTGACAGACAAGATTTGTAAAATCATAAATTGCCAAGAACATCAGTAACTTCGTGTTTACAGGGCCTACCGAATTTAGGTCGCGAAAACGTGTCAAATTAACTCAATCATGTGTTTTCATCTCAATTATTTCATAAAACAAAATTTAAGTGTAAAGTTTTTTTTGCTCATGAAACAAAAGCTTGCCCCTACAAGGGGAAATGATGCAGCATCAAAATTGGATTACTATCGAGGTTTAAACCCCAGGGCTAACCACCATAAATCAGATTTGTTTGCTATATATAAATATGCAGGGTCCTGTAATGGTGAGTTTCTTAAATGTGATGTACACCTTAAGTTATACCCATTGATGAACCAGTTTGAACTTTTGCTTTGGTATACGATGATGTTGTCTTTATCAGGTCTACTATTGATGAATGTGTCCTTCCTTGGCAGCAAACATTTAGTGATGCATTATCAAAATATTGTTAACAAACACAGACTTCCGGAAAAATAAAAAAAAGTGTCAGACATTCGGTCTGACAAATCATGAAAATCTGGCGGACCCAAACGAAATCTGTCAGACTGAATGAAATTAATCAAAATCAAAGAAAAACTTGTGTTTGTATTTCTAAGACACTTCTGGGTTTTAACTTTTTCGCCTTAAAACAATATAGTTCAACAATAACAATTCACGGTCCTGCTTCCATTTTTCACAGGTCTCTCTTTTCATCCTTTTACTGCTGTTCTGCGCACACCTCTGACCTAGATTTTTGTTTTTTCCCCAGGTTTGGCACCTTTAGCGACACCATTTTATGTACATGCTAGAATCTACTTGGATAAAAGCCGGACAGTCAGACCAATCCGAAATAAAAAAAGTCGGACCTAATCAAAATTTGTCTGACATGTCCGTCAGACCAATGTATTTCAGAAAGTCTGCAATCAAATAATTTCTGAATGGTCCAAAGCCAGTGCAGCCCTATCTAAGTGACATTGTCCATTGTCCTTGAAGATCTATTTGGCCTTTTTTCAACTTGGGTGGTTCCAGTATTCCTGCTTGAATACTGTCTAATCACCCTTAGGATATGTTGCCTGCTTTTTAAATTGTCTTTTGATGTCTTATCTGTGATATGCAGGCTTCATAACCTCAGATCCCCTTTCAAAATTCCGCCCATTGTTTTCTCGTTTAGGGCACACGCATTTTTTTAGCTCGACTTTTCTATGAAAAGGGGAGCTATCCTACTCGCCCCGGCGTCGGCGTTAGCGTCGGCGTTGGCGTCACACCTTGGTTAAGTTTTTCGTACCACCCCACTTTATTTCAGAAGTATTACAAGTATGGCTTTGAAACTTACCATACTTGTTCACCATCATAACCTCCATCTACAGACAAGAGTACATAACTCTGTCAAGGTTTTTGACAGAATTATGGCCCTTTTTTTGACTTAGAAAGTGTATTGAGCTTGGTTAAGTTTTTTGTACCACCTCACTTTATTTCAAAACCATTGGAGGTATTGCTTTGAAACTGACCATACTTGTTTACCATCACGACCTTCATCAACAGACAAGAGGACATAACTCTGTCAAGGTTTTTGACAGAATTATGCCCCTTTTTGACTTAGAAAATACATTGAATATGGGTAAAATCCACTTATTGCCTTAACCCTTTGAGATATTGCTTTGAAACTTTTAATGCTATTTCACATCATTACCCCCATCTGTACGCAAGAGAAGGTAACTCTGTCAAGGATTTGTTTTAAAAATTAAGGCCTTTTATCGACTTAGAATCTTGGTTAAGTTTTTAGTACCAGTCCACTTTTTGACTGAACTGTTTGAGATATTAATTTGAAAGTTGGAATACTTGTTTACAATCATGATTCCCAAACATGTCCAGGAGAAGGTAATTCTGTCAAAGATTTTATTTGAATTATGGCCCTTAACTGTCAATGTTTTGTATTATAGGCAAGCACTAAAAAACTTAAAAAATCTAAAAAAATTCATTCCTATCCACTTGTTCACTTTACCATAAATTATGTCATATAAACATTGCTGTAATATTCAAGGGTATCAAACAACTAGTTCACTTTAAAAATACAGAGATTCTTGTATTGCCTTTTACTGCAAAAACTTTTTTTATTGGCAAGCAATAAAAAAGTCGAGCGCGCTGTCTTACGGACAGCTCTTGTTTACTTTGGGATCATATGCCGCTTTTCATGGATTGGCACTTAGGTGTCACATTGAAGGTTCCATGCTTAAGCCGGTGCTAGGGGGCGTGGACGGTAACTTGCACTTTCAAGTACCGTCCATGAACAGGCTCAATCAAACCAAGCCTGCAACATTTTCAATTTTGCCGTGTTATGCTTTCTGTAGGGATTCTGTTTTTCTCTATTTTACAACAAATCATAGGTGACCATCATCAACTACAAGTTGGATATTTATAAATCATTATAAGAAAATAGAAGCAATAGTAGATTTTAAAAATGAAATCTTTATCAGAAACTGCAAATATCGGAACAAAATTAAAATATTATATGTATACAGCATTTACCGGTGACCCCTGGAGTATACTGTAAATCCGGTATTTTTCGCAGTGTTTTAATTTTCACTATTATTCGTGAATCGGCTGCATCGCGAATTCATGATACGGCGTAAATTTTATAACATAGCATACACTGTAAAAAAACTAGAGGATGCTTTTGTAAAAAAGCGCATGTCTCCCCCACTGCTGAGAATAACTGTGAATGGAAACAGGAATGGAAATGGAGATAAGATAATGTAAATACCCGGTAGTCACTTCAATGAAGGCTGTCTATGGATGGTTTCTATTGTTAAGGTTGTATGAGAAGATGCTTCCTAAACTGTTTGTTTTTAACCAGGTATTCAATTTTGAAAATCCTGGTTATTCAATCAGCGTATGGCAGTGGGCGTCAAACGAAATTGCACTTGATGGTCATATCATATATAGTTTCACAAATGAAATAAAATGAAATTGTGTCTGCTCCATAATTCTTCAAACCTTTAAAGGATTTTGATGATACTTGAAACAAACGTTCATATTGTCAGATTTTTTTACACTATTGAAAGACAACTCAAATTACAATGTATGTAAAATCATGATAACTGTAGTGTGTTGGGATGACTCCACTCGTTTTCACAATGAAGCTTCTCTGGTAGATACTTGAAACAAAAATTCACCACATCCAGAGAACGTGTAGAGTACATGTTTCGTATGGCTGGTTCCAAGGTCAAGGTCTACTTGACACTTGAATGTCATATCATATATAGTTTCACAAACGAAATTAAAGGAAATTGTGTCTGCTCCATAACTCTTCAACCCTTTGAAGGATTTTGATGATACTTGAAACAAACGTTCATATTGTCAGATTTTTTACACTATTGAAAGACAACAGTGTGACCTTGACCTTTGACCTACTGACCCCAAAAACAATAGGGATCATCAGCTCTATAAGACCAATCATCCTATGAAGTTTGAGGGCTGTAGGTCAAAAGGAACTCTAGTTATCATCCGGAAACGAGAAATTGACCAACGGTCACTGTGACCTTGACCTTTGAACTACTGACCCCAAAAACAATAGGGATCATCTGCTCAATAAGACCATTCATCCTATGAAGTTTGAGAGCTGTAGGTCAAAAGGAACTCTAGTTATCGTCCGGAAACGAAGAATGGATGGACGGACTGACGGACGGACTGACGGACGGACAGGGCAAAAACAATATGTCTCCCCCCAGTTTGAGGGTTGTAGGTCAAAAGGAACTCTAGTTATCATCCGGAAATGAGAAATTGACCAATGGTCACTGTGACCTTGACCTTTGACCTACTGACCCCAAAAACAATAGGGATCATCTGCTCTATAAGACCAATCATCCTATGAAGTTTGAGGGCTGTAGGTCAAAAGGAACTCTAGTTATCATCCGGAAACGAGAAATTGACCAACGGTCACTGTGACCTTGACCTTTGAACTACTGACCCCAAAAACAATAGGGATCATCTGCTCAATAAGACCAATCATCCTATGAAGTTTGAGGTCTGTAGGTCTAAAGGAACTCTAGTTATCAACCGGAAACGAGAAATTGACCAACGGTCAGTGTGACCTTGACCTTTGACCTACTGACCCCAAAAACAATAGGGATCATCAGCTCTATAAGACCAATCATCCTATGAAGTTTGAGGGCTGTAGGTCAAAAGGAACTCTAGTTATCGTCCGGAAACGAAGAATGGACGGACTGACGGACGGACGGACTGACGGACGGACAGGGCAAAAACAATATGTCTCCCCCCGAGGTGGGGGAGACATAAAAAAAATCTGATGACAATTTTTGTCGAACTGTGATTAAGTTTCATTATGAATAAAATAACTGAATACAAAATCAGTGTTCAATCTAGAGCGCGCCATTGCGCCATTGACCCCCTGAAAAGACAAATTCAACTGTGGGCCCGATGGGCGCACTCATAGAAAATGCCCTAAATGACATTTGAATGCTTTCTTAAACCTGATTAAGTACATAAAAAAAGTTTCTTGTGAATAATATTAATAAAAACTAAATTCAAAACTGAAGTTTGTATAGAAAAACAAGAGCATGTTGGTAAGATAGTTACCGCACTCAGTAACCCTTTTAAAACCTTGATCGCTACGCTCTCTCGGCCGGGGTCTGTAAATACTATGTAGACTTGTTCTTTGTACCGTAACTATTACTTACTTTTGAGTCACAGTTTTTATAAACAAAACAAATCGTCAAAGATAATCCAATACGTGCGTGTAGTTAGAGTTTTTTCATGGTCAAAACAAATAAATATGTCATAACTTTCCGGAGGAAATTTGTGAAAAGTGCGAGTTAATTATAGAGAAGTGCGCATAAATTATTACGAACACGCCTTTATCCAATTAAAAAAGTCTTAAAGATGGAGCTGTAATTTGCAGAATCATCATGAGACAATGTGCTGCTGTCTCCTTTTTGATCAATTAGGTCCCATTTATTCATTATTTATGAATTTCAATACAATTTGTATACAATTTGTATTTCATCTTTGATGCAGCTAATGGAATGAAATTGGAAACTATTTGACAGAAATGTAAACAATGGAGATGATGTGCAGTACAAAGGTTTAGGCTTTCACGGATCAATATGGTCAATTCATATGTTAATCTTAGTTGATCATTATATGTGTAAATTTCAATATATTCAATAATAATTGATCTGCTGAAAGAAAATTAGAGACTATTTTCAGAAATGTTAACTCAGGTTACAAGAAATCAGGCCCTCAGTTTAAGTAATTTTAGGTTGCACATAGACATTTAAAAAAAAAAATTTATTCAAGGGAGAATACTCTCTTTAAGTAAACATTAAGGGTGAATTATCTGTACATACTATAAAGTATTTAACAGTCATGAGGCAAGTGGTTGAAATTCCAATATGGATTTTTTATGTTTTAATTTATTATGATTTTTCCGAACATTCTTCAGAAATATATATTCAGGATAATATCTTATCACAAAAAAAAAAAAAAAAAGGTTCAATCATGATGTAGCTTTACAACAAGAATAAAAAATTGTTTGGTTACAATTTCTTGTTATCATGAGGATATTTAATATGAAACATGTTTTGAAAGAAATCATGAATTCAAAGTCTGTTTCCTTCTTAAAAGATTACTTTTAATTATTGACACATAAAAAGTTATAAATTGGCCTGGCTTAATTCGCTGTGGTCTTGTTGTAACTCTCAGGTTTAATGTGATGAACATTATGTCCTGCTTATATTGCTTATTTTTCTAAAAAAGCATATTAATTTTGTTTTTTACTGTATTCTCAAAATGGACTTGGTAGCCTTCAATTTTTGGAAGTGTCTCGATTATCAATTTTAGGGAAGTCAAAATGAAAATTTTAAGAGTTAGTCTCTCAAATTTGAAGTCACTCCTCAAAGAGGATTTGGATAGCAGGGAATCAAACTAAAAGTGCATGCAACACCTGGACTTTTGGTCACAGTGTGTTACCACTGAACTACTGCATCCATTCAAACATAGATATATGTCACCCTTCATCTGCTGAATTTCTTAAATTGTCTATTCCTGATTTCATTTTATCAATATGTCACAGGGTGAGAAAAATGTGCAGCCTGACCGGGACTCAAACCCTGGACCCTGGGAATACCGTTCAGCAATTTACTGACTGACCTATCCAGCCACTTACACACTATCTCCCCTAAAAAGTGGACAGCTCTGAACCATGACATACTCAATCCCCTCTATATTAAAATTTGTCTTCGAATTTTACAAAGTTACAGAGCAATGTAAATTAATCTCTTGAGCTATAAATTTGTAGCCACAGTTCCCCATTGGGGGCCAAATGTCACAGAGTGAGGAAAATGTGCAGCCTGACCAGAACTCAAACTGGGACCTTCGGAATACAGTATCGTGGCTCTACCAACTGAGCTGTATGGCTGCTTACACATTATCTCCCCTAATTAGTGAACAGTTCTGAATGATGACAGATATTTGGGGATATCAAGATGAAAATTAAACTTTAATTAACCAAAGATTTAGAGCCAGGCCAGTCTGCACAAATGTCCAGATTGGCCAAGGTGTATACTGATGGCAATGCTTTATGAGTTTGTTTTTTTCAGAAAGTTAAAGGTTTAAGCCCTCAATAATAGTGATAATCTTTTAATCCAATTGTATCTGTCTATTGGTGACTGGTAAAGGTGGTCAATTTTAATAGATTGATAATTGATTGTAAGGATCACAGCACAAAGTAAAGCCCCTAGCACTATTACTGCACAGCTGTAACAATGTGACAAAATACAGGGTCACATGATCTTATTTTTCACACACTCACAAGATAACAGTCAATGCCCAGTTGCTTTCATGTACATGTAGTAGTAAGTACAATTGAACAACAATATTTTAAATTTAGTTCTTTACAAATGCTTTACCTGTAAGTAGCCTATTTCATAGGGTAACATAAGGTTTACCTTGAATTAAACTGTTAATTTACTTTTTTGTAAATTCATTTAGACATTCAACTTTATTGTCAATATTCGGTATTCCTGTAATGATAAATTTCAAAGTTCAATGTTTACTTGCAATTAAATTTGTAAACAAATTCACTTTATACATGTATTTGAAACATTAATAGCAAAATGTTTTTTTTATTTTTTATTTTCAGGTGGGTTACAAAGTGGCTACAGAAGACAATTATTTGACAGAGTCAATGGTATAATAACCAAGAATATCTTGCAAGTTGGACATGAGGCAAAACAGGCAATACTTTATGTTTAATTTAGAGACTTTATCCAGCTGATGAACTGGTGAGTTTTACAGTTTACTGCTTGTGATTCTCTTAAATATTT
Source organism: Ruditapes philippinarum (assembly GCF_026571515.1). Taxonomy (NCBI): domain Eukaryota; kingdom Metazoa; phylum Mollusca; class Bivalvia; order Venerida; family Veneridae; genus Ruditapes; species Ruditapes philippinarum. The sequence goes on from NW_026854608.1 coordinate 19,100, forward strand.
AATGAACTTTTTGTGCCCCCTCTTTAGGCAGGGGGCATTTAGATTTACCCTTGTCAGTCCGTTCTCATTTTGTGTCTCACATAGCTCAAAAAGTAATTGACCTAGAGTCATGAAACCGTACAGGAATATTGCTGAGCATGTGAAGTTGTGCACCTGGGTATTTTCGAGTGGATATATTTAGTTTTTTAGAGTAATTGCGCTTGACTTGGTAAAAATTTACAATTTTCAACTTGTGTCGCCCATAACTCAAAAAGTATTTGATCTAGAGCAGTGACACCTTTTAGAAATGTTGCTCAACATGTGAAATTGTGCACCTTGGGTTTTGCTTGTGGATTTATTCTGTTTTGTCAGAGTTATTGCCCATGATAAATTTGCAATTTTCAACATGTTCATGCATAGCTCAAAAGTATTTGACCTGCAGGCCTGAAAGTTTACAAGAATGTAGGTCAGCATATGTACTTATGCACCTTATTGCCCTTGACTTAGTAAAAATTTGCAATTTTTAACTTGTGTCGTATGTAGCTCAAGAAGTATTTGAACTAGAGTCATGAAACCTTACAGGAATATTGCTCAGCATGTAAAGTTGTGCACTTGGGTATTTTTGAGTGGATATATATTTAGTATTTTTAAAGTTATTCCCCTTTACTTAGTAAAAATTTACAATTTTCAACTTGTGTCGCATGTAACTCAAAAAAGTATTTGATGTAGAGTCATGAAACTTTACAGGAATGTTGGTAAGCATATGAAGTTGTGCACCATGGGTTTTGCTTGTGGATTTATTCTGTTTTGTCAGAGTTATTGCCCATGATAAATTTGCAATTTTCAACATGTTCATGCATAGCTCGAAAGTATTTGACCTGCAGGCCTGAAAGTTTACAAGAGAGGTCAGCATATGTACTTATGCACCTTGGGGTTCGCTTGTAGCTTTATCCAGTATTTGTAGAGTTATTGCCCTTTACTTAGTAAAAGCCATTTCATTATGTTGTGTTATTTGTTGAAAAGTTCCTCCAGTGCTTGAGTTAGAATCAACCAACTTTACAAGAATAATGATCAACATCACTGTGAAGCTATGTACCTGGGATTTGCATGTGAATTTTTTTTCAGTTTTGTTAGACTTTGTGCCCTTGACTTACTATAATTTTGAAATTTTCAACTTGTTCATGCATAGCTCAAAAAGCCTGATGGTGACTTGAACCCGGGACCCTTGGAAAAAAACACCTTGGCTCTACCTACTGAGCTGTCCGGCTGCTTACATACTATCTCCCCTAATAAGTGAACAGTTCTGATACATGACAAATATTTAGTGATATCAAGATAAAAATTAGAATTTAATCAACCAGTCTGCACATGTAGTTGTAGTAAGTACAATTGACCAACAATATTTTGAATTTAGTTCTTTGCAAATGCTTTACATGTGAGTAGCCTATTTATTTAAAGGGAAACAATATGTTAATTTAAACTGTTAATTTACTGTCTTGTATGTTTAATTAAACAACTTTATTGTCAATTTTAGGTTTTCCTGTAATTATGAATTTCAAAGTTGTCTACTTGCAATTTAATTTGTAAACACATTCACATTATACATGTACTATGTAAACATTAATAGCAAAATTATTATGCCCCCACAAAGTGGGGGCATATAGCGTTGCACTTGTCCGTCCGTCCGTACGTCTGTCCGTCCGTCCGTCTGTCACCGAAATCTTGTGAATGACAACTCTTCTTAAACCGGATGGCAGATTTTGCTTTTAAACTTCCAGGGATGAACAACCTTAATGTGTAGATTGTAGTAAAGGAAGGAATTTTTGCTGCAACCAAATTTAACAGAATTATGGCCCTTTTTTGTTGATTTTTAGTTTTCAATTTTTGTGGCACATGTAGTCCAAAAAATATTTGACCTAGAGGAACAGTGGCGTGTGGGGGCATCCGTATCTATGGACACATTTCTAGTTTTTTTCCTATTTTCAGGTGGGTTACAAAGTGGCTACAGAAGGCAATTATTTGAGAGAGCCAATGGTATAATAACCAAGAATATCCTGCAAGTTGGATATGTGGCAAAACAGACATACTTGATGTTTAATTCAGAGACTTTATCTAGTTGATGAACTGGTATGTGAGTTTTAGAGTTTACTGATTGTGATTCTCTCAAATATTTAATGAACTTTTGTGCCCCCATTTTAAGGGGGGGGGGTATTAGATTTACCCCTAGCCGTCCATTTGTCCATCCATCCTTCATCCGTTCTCATTTTGTGTGGCACATAGCTCAAGAAGTATTTGACCTAGAGTCATGAAACCTTACAGAAATATTGCTCAGCATGTGAAGTATTTTCATTGGTATATTTAGTATTTTTAGAGTTTTGCCCTTGACTAAGTATTATCCAGTATTTGTAGAGTTATTGCCCTTTACTTAGTAACTTAGTTATTTGTTCCTCCAGTGCTTGAGTTAGAATCAACCAGCTTAATGTTAATTTGCAATTTTTAACCTCTGTTGCATGTAGCTCAAAAAGTATTTGAACTAGAGTCATGAAACCTTACAGGAATATTGTTCAGCATGTGAAGTTGTGCATCTGGGTATTCTTGAGTGGATATATTTAGTAATTTTAAAGGTATTGCCCTTGACTTAGTAAAAATTTACAATTTTCAACTTGTGTCGCACATAACTCAAAAAGTATTTGACATAGAGTCATGAAACTTAATAAGGTGTACAGAGCTAAAAGAAAACAGTGTTAGGTTAGGTTTCAAAAAGGTCAATTAATCGTGTACAGTTTACAGATCACGTGCTCCTTCATGTACCGAAAACAGGTCACGTGCTAATCCATGCCTCTAAAACGAATCGCTTACCAATACCTGTGGAATGGCCCTTTGTAGTGCAATAAAATCTTTAAAGACGTTTTCGGGAGTTTTCATATAGACAAAGAGGCAAAATTAAAACTGTTCAATAGAATTTATTTAAACTTGTTGTTAGAATATGATAATGGAAACATTTTAAGCAAAAACAATTTAGGGGTCACCCTCATCGTTTTTGACTTGACTTGTCTGCCTCTGAATTGGACTTTAATGCTTATATCAAGTGCATATGTCGGAGACATTTTGTTTTTACCTTGGCTGTCTGCATTAAGCTTGTCCAGCCTTCAATGGTGGGATTTCAACCAAACTTTGCAGGAGGGATCAGTACCATCCCTAGTTGTGCACATCAGCCGCACTTTCCGCTTCACTGCACAAAATGGCTACCAGATCTAAAAATACAAAAATCTTGTCTGGCCTTCACAGGAAAACCTACTGGTGGGATTTCAACCAAACTTTACAGGAGTAATCAGTGCACATGGCCAGCATGTTCCGCTTTGCATAGTAAAATCTTGTCAGGCCTTCACAGATGGGATTTCAATCAATCCTTACTGCAGTGAACAACATTTTGAATTTAGTTCTTTGCAAATGCTTTACATGTAAGTAGCCTATTTATACCCCCGCACAACAAAGTTGTAGGGGGGGAGGGGTATACTGGAATCAGCTTGTCTGTCCGACTGTCTATCGGTTTTTTCTTGTCCGCCAAATAACTTAAGATTCCTTTGACCCACAGTCTTCATATTTGGCATGGAGGCTGGTCATGATTAGTAGATGACCCCTATTGATTTTGAGGTCACCAGGTCAAAGGTCAAGGTCACAGGGGCCTAGACTTCAAAAAAGCTTGTCCGCCCAATAACTTAAGATTCCTTTGACCCACAGTCTTCATATTTTGCATGAAGGTTAGTCACTACTAGTAGATGACCCTTTTGATTTTGAGGTCACCAGGTCAAAGGTCAAGGTCACAGGGACTTTGACTTCAAAAAGTTTGTCGGCCCAATAACTTAAGATTCCTTTGACCCACAGTCTTCATATTTGGCATGGAGGTTAGTCATGATTAGTAGATGATCCCTTTTGAATTTAAGGACTCTGGGTCAAAGGTCAAGGTCACAGGGGCTTTGACTTTAAGAAGCTTGTCCGCCCAATAACTTAAGATTCCTTTGACCCACAGTCTTCATATTTGGCATGGAGGTTAGTCATGATTAGGTGACCCCTATTGATTTAAGGTCACTGGGTCAAAGGTTAAGATCACATGGACTTTGACTTCAAAAAGTTTGTCCACCCATTAACTTAAGATTCCTTTGATCCAGTCTTCATATTTGGCATGGAGGTTGATCATGACCATAAGGGGACCCCTATTGATTTTGAGGACACTTGGTCAAAGGTCAAGGTCACAGGGACCTTGACAAAAAAAAAGCTTTTCCCCTCAATTGCTTAAGAATGCCTGTCCGGAGCATATTGATTTTGACATTTTCACATTTGAAGCATATAGAATACATAACTTAGCAATGCACTGGGTTAGTAACCTCAGATTTGGCAGGGAGGTTGTCCTTGAGCTCTTAATGGCCACTGTTGATTCTGACAAAGTCGTACGTGAGGGTATTCACGCCATGGCAGTGGCAGTTCTAGTTATTCATAGGGAAACCTAAGAATTTTACTTTAAACTGTTATTAGAAATAGAGATATTCGTTGATGACGATGATGATGATGATGGTAATGTTAAAAGAAGATTAGAGAAATAGTGATTAGGCAGTACGATTGTGGAGAGGAAAAGGGATAGTCGAAATAATGCTTTAAAAGTGATGACAGTATTAAGAATTGATGTAACAGTGTATTATAATAGACATCATGGTAATGCTATATAGATCATGATGTTGTTGTTGTTGATGATGATAATAATAATGAGTAGGAGGAGGTGCCGTTGGAGAACGATGATGATGACGATGACGATGATGATGATGATGATGATGATATATCGATGATGATGAGGATTATAATGAATTTATGATTATGATGCAGCGTGATCGTTAGAGCAAAATAGATAGATGATTGATGGTGTATGATATGACGATAATATTTGATATTGATATAATGGTGTAATCCTAATAGATATAATGATATGGAAGATTACAGAAAAGTTGTTGTTGTCGTTATTGTTGTTGTCATTGTCGTTATCGTTGTCGATGATGATGGTGGTGATGATGATGATGATGACGGCAAGAGAAAATGGGTATCTGAAAAGATGGTATAAAAATTGAGGATGATATTAATTATTGATTTAATAGTGTTAAGTGTAATAGATCTATTACTAAAATAAGATAATGATTATCGTAAGAATTATGGTAATCATGTGAAGGCCTTCAGTAGATATCAGTGTGCCGGTGGTTCGATAGGTGATGCTTGTTCGAGACTCAAGAAAGATGATATAGAATTGTCCGCCAATTAGAAATTACATATACTTGTATAGTGTTCCATCCCAAAGCTTTTTCCAGATTGTTTAGCTTTTGTGTGTTTGGTAGTCTGAGCTGTAAGCTAGGCAAAACTTACAGCAAGCAGGAGTTTTTCTTACGGTTTCATGCCCTGATATATCCCCTGGTCTGTTGATCGCGGCTACTTTCGATGGATTTCCGAGGAGTCTGGCAACTTTAATATCCGCAAGGAGGCATCGTCTGCGAGTGATTGTCTTCAATCTGGGCCAGCAGAATGGAACATGGCAGTTATTCCTGAGTTTAGAGATATGGGAACTGGGTGGATCATAGTATGGAAGTGGCCTGAGAGGAGAAACCTGCATTTGGTCTGCGCTAATGGAACAAACAAAGTATAAGCCCGTTTACCTACCATTTATTACAAGTATATCATATCTTAGTACAAAATAACTTACATACAAAGAATACATAACATATAAATGCTGCTAGTGTTATTTAAGGTGATATATATATATATGGTGACCTCTCCAAATGGTGATCATGATGATGGTCATCATCTTCATCAGGATCATCATCATCATATGACGATATTGGTGGTGATGATGTTGATGATAAGGCTTAATGATTGTATGAGAAAAAGGGATAGTTGAGATTGTGTTATCAGAAATAGAGATGATAATGTTACACTGATGATAATGTGGAGGAGAAAGGGGTGGTTGGAGGG
>NW_026854609.1:0-19396 GCF_026571515.1 Ruditapes philippinarum
GAAATTGTCGGATTTCAAAATTAAACCACGCGGACCATGAAGTATTCATTACAGAGTGTATATTTCTTAAAATATTTAATAAAACACTTGCATTACTTGCCTTAGTAGTAAAATTTAAGATTTTCAATTTCAATTTAAAGGTTGTAAGTTTAACTCATTAACAAAAAGTTCAATTTAGAAAACAAGATATATACGATCTGAAATTAGTGTATAGATCAACTTTGTATTTGGTAGAGATGAAGTAAGATGAACAACTTTAAAAATTGGTAACATTTTAAAATATATTACAAGAATAAAATTGCTTATCGATTGTTTTTTGTTGTTGTTTTTTTACGACTCTTGACTTGATTTGACTTACAACTTTTAACGGTTTACATTTTGTGGATCATATTCACAACTTATACGATTATTCTGAATAAACGGGTGGCAAATGATCTGATTAATATTAGTTCATACCTACATCAAATGGTAGTCAAATATTGCATGTTTTGTATTATCAGTCCCTTAATGTCACATAACCTAACAAGATCCCTCGAGATATATATTTCATAAAATAAGCGTTTAATGATATACTGCATTTTTGACTTTGTGTTATTTTTTTAATAAATCAAAGTTTGGCTATTTCTAATTGATTCTCTATATTGTACTTTGAAATTTCTACATCTAACCTTTACAGACCAATGGAATATACATATTGCATTAATAATAAAACGCTGAAATGTATTTACTATGCGATGTAATACCAATCTTAAATGTCTCACATTAAAAACGAATCAACGTGTCAAACAAGTTAAGAGAAATGCTATCACGAATTATATGGTTCATAAACATAAAAGAAAAATGCCGGATATTGAGCTGTAAAATTCTCTTAGAAAAATTCCAGCGGAAATAAGATTTGATTGACCTTTTATTATCTCACGTTTCCCAATCTTTAAATGGGGCTGTATAAACGGATATATTGAGCTGTCATTGTGCGTATGGTTATGACGGTTTAGAAAGTTGAAACTATTCCTTAGTATTCATTACTGAATAAAAGATGAGATATGTGAACGGTAAAACTTTATGAATAACCGGAATATTGTATTTCTGATTATCTAATAAATGTTATTCTGTTAAAATATGTTATAAAACAGTTGGAAATTACCAAAACATTTTGGTTTATCTCTCATCCTCAATAAGTTATTAGGATCGATTACCCAACATGAGTACCTTAAGCACTATTTGACATATGTATTATTTTGCAGTGACCTGAAACATTTAGAAATTATTGAAGTTTTGTCGGAAATTGTCGGATTTCAAAATTAAACCACGCGGACCATGAAGTATTCATTACAGAGTGTATATTTCTTAAAATATTTAATAAAACACTTGCATTACTTGCCTTAGTAGTAAAATTTAAGATTTTCAATTTCAATTTAAAGGTTGTAAGTTTAACTCATTAACAAAAAGTTCAATTTAGAAAACAAGATATATACGATTTGAAATTAGTGCATAGATCAACTTTGCATTTGGTAGAAATGAAGTAAGATGAACTACTTTGAAACTGGTAAAATGCTACATTTTAAAAAAAATATTGCAAGAATAAAATTACTTATCGATTGTTTTTTTGTTGTTTTTTTAACGATCCTTGACCTGATTTGAATTACAAACTTTTAACAGTTTACATTTTGTTGATCATATTCACAACAAAAACGATTATTCTGAATAAACGGGAAGCATATGATCTGATTAAAATTAGTTCATATCTACATCAAATGGTATACAAATAATGCATATGTATTTCCAGTCCCTTAATGTCACATAACCTAACGAGATTCTTTTGAGATATTTTTTTATATAGTAAGCGTTTTATTATATACTGCATTGTTAACTTGGTTTTCTTTATTTAATAAATAAATGTTTGGCTATTTTAATTGATTTTCTAAGTTGTTCTTTGATATTTCTAATCTAACCATTACAGACAAATGCAATATACATATGCATTTATAATAAACGCTGAAATAAATTTACTATGCGATGTAAAACCAATCTTAACTTTCTCACATTATAAACGAATCAACCCTTCAAACAAATTATGTGAAATGCTATCACGATTTTTACAGTTCATAAACATAAAAGAAAAATGCCGGATATTGAGGTGTAAAATTCTCTTAGAAAAATTCCAGCGGAAATAAGATTTGATTGACCTTTTATTATCTCACGTTTCCCAATCTTTAAATGGGGCTGTATAAACGGATATATTGAGCTGTCATTGTGCGTATGGTTATGACGGTTTAGAAAGTTAGAAACTATTCCTTAGTATTCATTACTGAATAAAAGATGAGATATGTGAACGGTTAAACTTTATGAATAACCGGAATATTGTATTTCTGATTATCTAATAAATGTTATTCTGTTAAAATATGTTATAAAACAGTTGGAAATTACCAAAACATTTTGGTTTATCTCTCATCCTCAATAAGTTATAAGGATCGATTACCTCGATGGATAAAAGAACAAAATGTTTTTACATGCACATAACACCTGATTTTAAAGCAATATTAGTGGAATACTTATACTTATGATAGATTACAATGCATTTATATTATAAAGTATTTATGCAGATAAATACGACAGTTTGCACTCATTGTACCTGCGTTCTCATTCATTCATCTATTCATTCAAAGTAACTCTAGATATATTAACCTAAATGAATACTGCTTGGTTCCCACACAGATCAATTGTATACTGAAATTAAATCGGCAACTAAAAAGCGCTCAAGCACCCGTTTGTCGTTTATTCACGGCTTTGAAAGGTCAAAACTCATGCGACACATTAATAGTGCCAATAAATACACAGCGTATTTGAAAAAAAATCACAGCAGCTTTTTGTCAACCGAGTTTAATTAACTACAAATTATATGATACCATTAATCATAATAATTTTAATCAAAATGTTAAAAAACATATCTACATGTATGACATTAGTAACAACGATGTGGTCAAAAAACCAAACGAATTATGTTTTAAGCTATAAATTTGTATGTGAGTGATATTATAAAATATAACAACGTTTTCTTTTTTGTAGTAACCGTACAACAATATAGGCACACAGCGGTTACATAATAATGAATTCAAAACTAAACAAACGAGCAGTGAAAACATTGTAAATAAATAGTATTATTATAAAAAAGTGATACATTTTGGAAATCATGAATGGATTTGATTTTATGATTTTTTCATCTAATGTCAATATTCACTTTTGAAAAAGAAACGGCGCAGGCTGTTCATGAATGATACTGGAAAGTAAATGACCATGTATTTGTCACAAATATACTGTTCTTTCATTGCCCTCAACTTATATTCCTATTTTAAGATGGGTCTCATATTAATGACACAAGAAAGAAACAGTCAGGGGTGTAACTTAAAGCAGTTATCATTTTTATAACTGAATTAAGTTACATATTTAAGATCTACAGGTTGCTTCCCTTTGTCTATCCCGATAATTGGTTATCCCTTTAAGATTATTCTAAAAATAGGTTACAAGGGCACTAAATCACGCGAGCTTCATTTTATTGATCTTATGTCCTGATAAGCTCCCTTTAATTTTGGAAATAAGAGCGGCTTATATTAAAAAACTGAAGTTCAGAGAACAGGGCTAGGGTTCATAATACATGTAATAATATTTGATGTCACAGGCATATTAGGGGCGGCAGGGCATGCCCCCTCAGAAAATTTTAAAATACTGCACTGCATTTCTTGAATTTTGAGCACTGGCTTTTGGTGTCTTGAAATCACTGAGTGTTCAAGTAGTATTTTTTCACATTATTGTTATACAAATAAAAGAAAGAAGTTAGATAATAACTGTTAGTATTTTTGGATCATTAATTACCAAAATAAAAACCAATAAATCCAAATTATCATAATTTTTTTATCTAGCTTTGACTTACTTTTAATATACCTTTTACGTTTAATCATTAAATCTACTTTTTAAATAAAAGATCGCTGAATTGAAGCAAGCGTTCGCTCCATTTTGATTTTTTGACAATCTGTGTCTTAAATGCAAACAAATTTAATGGTGATGTTGCACATCAAAGACGCCGAACAATCAACGGTTATGTTATGCTTCCTATTTCAGTTGAATATTCAAAGCACTAATCATTTTTTTTTTCTTTTTTTTTATCGGTTATCGGTTTATCGGTTTTTATATATTTAATCGAAAGAAAGGGACACAATTTATATATCGATGGGCAAGTTGTTATCTGCACTGCAACTTTATCTAAAAATATTTGTAAAAGTATAAACATAAAAATATCTAATCCTGGAGACCTATTTTAGGCCAGTTCCATAGCACGTGGTTTAGATAACCGTATTATTATCAGAATGTGCAGAATATGAAAACGTTCCAGGAAAAAATGTTCTTTGGTATTGAACTATATAACGAAAGTATATGTACGAAAGTGGGTGCCAATAACTTATTTGAGGTAAACATATTATGTAGTTAGAATAAAAATCATTTATTTAAAATGCGCTCACTGTATATTATAGTAGGACTTATTTTCAGAGAAGTTACGTTAATATACGTACCTGTTCAGAGCAAGTACTTGTAGCGTAACTAATATAACATTTTATATCTGAAAACTGAATAATAAAATAAAATGCAGAAGAGAAAGCAAAATGGTACATTAAATATCGATGTCTATATCAGTGTTGACAGATATTAATTTAAAAAAATATTTGTATATATCTTTTTATGGATAAATTATCTTTAGAAAGTAAATGTATCAGTACTGGGACTAGGATGAATGTTGTTCAAGCATAAATTGCAAAACAAAAACCTATTTTCATCTAAGATTGATCAATAAACACCTTTGATAATAATGATCGACTTGAACTACTGTGTGGACGCGTGTCGTAATTGACCTCCCGCCAGTAGCTAATTAATTTACTACGTTCCGCCTACAGTAGATTATCGAATAATTGATCCAGACGCAGCTGTCTATCAAATCGATGCACTTCGATAAGCCGATAGCCAATCGGCGATTAGAATGGATACTAACGCCGCCTGTCAGTCAAACTGGCAGGGGTTACAGAGAATAAGCCAATCAGAGATTGTTATCAGTTCCACGCTAAGATGTCTTGAAAACCGCCATTTTCCGTAGATTGAGACAATGGTGCAGAAGTAATTTAGATTATTGAAATTAGTTTAATTTTCTGTCAATTTAAAAGCTTCTTGTATCGATATATTAATTAAGTTACCAAATATTCTGACATACTGACAGATCGAGTAAGTTTATTATACAAAAAGTATGGAATAATAAGTACGTAGCATATTTATCCTGGCTATAACACAATGCATTGGAAAAAGGAAAAGATTTAAACAAATCCACTTTTTATTATTTCCATTCTGTCTAATTCATAATCACATTACATATTTATAAAGTTCCCTGAATATCAAGAATGTACGACATTTTTTTCCGTTATAACATATAGCGTCAATAAAAACGCAGCCGTAGAAATGCGATTATAATGTGTAAAATACAATAAAATTTCGGTGAAAGTATCTAAACTGAATATTTTCTATTAAAGTTCAATAAATTAGAATTAAATATTCAAATAGATCTGCTTAATTTGAAACAAATACCAATAACATCGTGTCTGATGTATGTGAAGCATAATATTTTAAAGAGAATAACTTGTGTTATGTCGTGAATCATAATAAATGTATGTTAACAATTACACATAATCACATATTAAAAGTTAACAATGGCATGCAATTTTCTGAATAATTTTAACAATTCATGAACAAATTAATGTATCATCTAAACTGAATTTCGCACATAAAACCTGAAAACTGATTTATAATTTATTTGTGTCACTAATATAACTTTACTGTTTTTTGTTTCGCATTTTCAATTGCAAAATAAAACGTTCATAACATAATCGTATACTTTCCTACATAAAAGTCTCACTTTGAATTTGTAAGATGTAATGATATAATGATGTTTTAAATTTTCATTGAAGTCAACAAGAAATAGCACGATCTTTAATAAAACGCTGCATACATCATTAATATGTGAATGCAGATATTGTTTTTTAAACCTTTTTTGAAATACACTAGGGAGTACAGGAGTGACTTGCCATAACATGCCTGAATTTTTCTCTTCATTTCTGAAGTGTTGCATGTCAAAATGAAGTTGTATTTAAATAATAGATTTGCAAGTTTCTTTTAATGATAACAAAATATGAAAAAAGTCTACTGTTGTATTAAAACATATTCAAATCTTTCTTTGGTGGTCCAAATGAGCCAAAATTTTATATGCAGTTATAGAAGGCCCATGTAACACATTTTTTTTCCACTGAAAACTATTGCCAGAAAAAAGAGTTACACACACAAATCAATTATTTGTGGGGTATCTGTTTCCTTCTCTAATTAATTGAAAGTGAAAAAAACCTCAAGAATGGGTTTATTGATTGAAAAACTGTGAAACAATTTTATAGGAACTGACGGCCAATATTTATGCAAACTCCTTCATAAAGGATTTTAACCACATCAAACACTTCAGGAAGTTGTTAATTTCCTGTTCTGATTAAAACCTTAGCTTGGCAGCTTGGAAGTTCCCAGCAAACCATTCATTGCACAAATTCAAGGATTATCTGTCGTCAATTCATTAGGGCGTCTAGTAGATATGCATTCGTATATTCAGAAATGGGGAAAATGTTAGTCGTGCTTTTGTTTATATTTCTTGTTTTAACAAAATCACACTGTTTTCAATTTTTCTAATAAGAATAGCTTTAATGATGTAAAGCATGTCACCGAGGCCTAAGGAATTAAAATAAACGTTTAACTGAAGTGATAGTGCCATCTGTGTATATCATATTCTGTTTATCATTTTCTAATTTTGTTTACGTCAATTTTGTTTACGTCAATAACGTACCAATGAGCCAGTCTATATTCTAATGACGGGAACCAAATTCGGACAGCGAACAAGGGGTTTGACTAAAATACACAATGGAATTTTTTCGGCGTTTCGGGTACAACGAAAAACATTTTTTACAAAAACTGGCAAAACGTGTGCTTAATCATGAAAATATATTACATTTAAGATATAAAACAGATTAACTGATAAAAATGTACATTTCTTTTAAAATGTAGCACAAATGTTTGCATTAGTTTATTTTCAAGGATTCTGTTTTCTTTTGCCTCGATTTTTTATTACATTTAGTAATTGTGTACGTAAATTCCAGGCAAATATAAATTTGCGTTTAATCAATTGGTTTAATCTTTATAAACAAGTAACAAATGCGTAGTCGAGGGATAACACGCTCGATTAGGAAGCGAGAGGTCTAGAGTCCAAATCCCAGCTAAGGCAACGCATTTTTTAATTGTTAAACCAAATAAACATTGAATTGAATATCAGTGTTGCAATAAGCCTTATAGCCAGTTTACCACAGTTATAACACTGGAAACAGCATTGAGGGCACTATACAAAAACACATTGGTTAATGTTAATTGGTAATTATTATTATTAACAACGAGCACACACCAAGAACATGGAGAAAAATTAATTAGTGCTTCAGATATTCAACTGTAATAGAGAACAATTGTCAAGGCTGATTTTGTACATTACCTGTGAAAGTTAACATCATTTGGCGGCGTCTTTGATGTGCAGCATCAACATTTAACTTGTTTATTATTTGTAGTAATTAACAAATGTTCACACCCCTTGATCATGTTAGCCAGTCAGAATCTATTATATTGAACTGGTAAAAATCAGCCATTTAATCAGGGTGTTACATCAAGCCAATAAAATTCCCATTAATGCTCCCGAAGAACCAGCATCATAATCAGCTTGAACTAATTTTGTAGCTAGTCCGTGTTAACAATAAGGTGCTTTTCTAAACACAATGAAAGGTGTATTTTTTTCCTGAAAATTCATAAAATAAAGGTCTTATATTTGACACAAATCAGCCACCATAATATTTTTTATGTTATACATTATTACATTTATAATGTATAATTAAGGTAACGTTTTATTCTTAATTTAGCCAAGCGCTTCAATAAGTGTTGAAGATAAAATACCTTGTTGTCAAACTTTAAATGCTTAGATAAAGCAGGATTCATTGTAAATGCCAAAATAATTTGAAACTTTGAAATAAAATAAAACGAAATAAATAATTAGAAATATTAATATCTGTAAAATATCTGAAAAAGTAATTGTTTTTAACTAAGTAAAGTAGGATTCATTGTAAATACCTAAATATTTTGAAACTTTGAAATAAAATAAAACGAAATAAATAATTAGAAATAATAATATCTGTAAAATATCTGAAAAAGTAATTGTTTTTAACTAAGCAAAGTAGGATTCATTGTAAATGCCTAAATATTTTGAAACTTTGAAATAAAATAAAACGAAATAAATAATTAGAAATAATAATATCTCGATGGCTTAACGCAATAAGGGCGTAACTACATTTTTGAAAATTTTACAGTAGAGGAAAAAAACTAACTCATTTTCTTGTTTCTGTATATTCCCATTACATTACTTGGTTTTGTAATATGAAAATATATATTCTAAATATATCTTATAACAACTTCAAAATAAATTATGTAAAAAACACTTTATTTGCAATTTTATTACTTATGCCCTTGTTGCATAACTTTTACATATTATTTGAGAGATAATATTTTATGCAATAAGGGTATAAGTATACTTACACCCATATTGCAGTAAGATTTACATTAAACATGGCTTTATTTTGTTATGCAATATGGTACTATGTCTACATATAATTCAATTACAATAGGATATTTAACTTTCTCATAGATTTTCAAAGAAATACTTAAAAGTCTACACTAATGTTTTTTCAATTCTACAATGTGACAGCAAATTTTATACCTCCTGACTTTAATATTGACCTTTATTATATAATCCATGCCTCACTTATTTTTATTTAATATATTGAAATATATTGATTTAAATTCTTATTTATTCTTATTGGAATTAGTTTAGCATACCATTAAATAAATTAAGTGCTTAATGTATTCAAAAACTTGACAAAAATATTTTTAACTAATGAAATTGTACAAGCTGCGGACACTAGTTTTTGTGTAAACATTAGGACCTTTTATAATTACATTAAACAAGTAAAACAGCTAAGTATTTGTGATTGTTACCATTCTGTTTCCTTCATTGATTTCTTTCATTTTTGAAAGATGATTGCACCTTTCTATGCCATCATTTCTAGCTGAATAGGCGCAATAACTACAATATTTATGCTTTCACATAACAGTAGGGTTTGATTTTCAAAAATATGTGTAACGTACATTTGTATTCAAATGTATGCACATTTTAAATATTTGTAATACACTAATTATTTCAAATGCTTACAAATCCTTTTTATATCAAGAAATTAAACTGTATGAGGCAAGTAATTCCCCTTATTAATATGTAATATAGAATGTAGGACAAAAAATTTGAGGTGTGGGGTTTTGACATGTGGGGTTTTGTCCATCTTCTCTTAATATTATATGTCATTTTGGTTTTGGAGTGATATATGTGGATATTTTACCTGGCAAGATTTTATATCACCCAAACAGTTAGGCGAGGGTGATACTTTATCTTGGCAGGTTATATATCCATATATATCACTCCAAAACCAAAATAATAATTGTATTACCCTTCCCATGCCGAGTAAGATGATTTTAAAATAAATCATTGCTGTTTCAATTGAAACGTCGAAATAAGATTCCCTTTAGAGAACGCTTTCACCACAACATGACGTCACATAAATAGATGACGTATTTGCTTTCGTACCTAACGAACGCAAACAAGAGAAAAGGAGTAGTCTGTAGAAGACACTTTTTGTAATTAATATCAAGCATTGGCGAGGCCATTTTTGTTTTCAATACTGATGAGAATATTTATCATTACTTTATTTTGGTAAATATTTTTTATTTGACACTTAAAATTGCTTATATATCAGAATTTACACCGCGTAAATTCGAACTGCACGCGCATCGCCACAACGCATGTTGTTTACAAAGTGGGGTACCCAACAAGCATATTTAGTGTGTATATTACCCGTCTGGCTCGGTAATATCAATTTTTTCGGCAGATCAATATCCAATCAAAAAGGTGGAAAAAATCTGGAAGGGTAATAAAGTAATACATTGTTAGCATAAGGGATTGGGCTCAAATAAAAAAAATACTTTATTGCATCATACTATTACGATCACTTGGTTTGTTTGTGAAAAAAAATATTAATGAGCAATTTTTCAAAATTAAAAACTTGCCATCTATTAATACCCTTAAGTACTTTGATTCCTTATGCACTTGTCCTTATGTTTTATCTGCCCCACTCACATGAAAAATAATGGGGACTTTGATTTATGGACAACCACTTTAAGATCTAATGAAATATCCAATGGTGTGATCCACAATAATTCTTCTACATAATGTAAGTAATTGACTATATCCAAATATTTGTTGCTAAAATAAAATAATTTGATTGACTCAGTAGTATAATGACAACTGGCAGGTTAAGACATGTCTCAATTCCCATGCTGTTACCCTTTTTTAAACTTTTGACAGTGGAGTCCTTAGTAGGATATAAAAGACTCAAACACAATTTCCCTTTTATTAGTTAGTTTACTTTTCAAAAGAAGCTAGCAAGACTTGCTAAAATCATAAAGCAAATAGTTTTTCTGTGTTGTTCCTTATGATCATATTAATTGTACTTGACAATTTTGAAATTACGTACATGATCTCTCAAATAATATAGTGGCTTGTATTATTAAATAATTCAAATCAGATTTTTTTGTAAACCATGAATATAATGTCTAAAAAGTCTCTCTGGTATGGTGAAGATAATGATTAAACCATTTTTAAACAACTTTAAATGAAAAGTGCCTTCTGCTAGTAGACTTCAACCAGATCACCCCTTTTCTAGATTGTTTTCTTATTCCTGCCCATAATAATAATAGATTATTGGGTTTCAATTATTACCAAATTGTAAAAATTGGTTTGAAGTCAGAAGATAAACTCCCTCAAATTTGAAATTTACTTACAATAACAAGGGATTTTTCTATAATTTTTCTATACTTATAGCACCAATAACATGTATGTAATTTAAATTCTGAAGTTACATTAACTTTAAGGGGCAATGAGTTTGCAGAATATTTTTTTGTAAAATTTTGCAAGAATATTTTTTAAAAAAGAATTAAAGCACAGTAGGCAGTGTTATACAGAATTTGAAAGTTGCTTGCCTCAATCAATATACTGGAGTTATTAGCTTAATACATTTTGGTCTTATTTTAAGGCCCATTACGCGCCAGAAATGCTTCAAAAGTTTTTTTTTGTTTGGTGTTCTAATTTAGTTTCCAAAAAGTTACACATTTGAGATACATCTGAGCCATCATTTGTATCTTTTCCATTTAGTACAATACAGTACAGTGATTTTTTATAGCAGTTAAATGTTAAAATACTGCTTCAATGTATACATTTTGCTACTTTTATGACAAATAATTTCACATTCAGTGCTAATTCTTTTTTCATGTGATAAGTATCCTACATGCTCTAAAGCCATTATTTACACATTATAAAACTCTTGTTTGCTTTTTCTAACGAAGGCAAAAAATATTCCTTTTCAAAATGTGTCTTTAAAGGGACTCAACTGAGATTTTTTGCCTCGACAGGACTAGATATTATTTTTCAACATTTATGTTCCATTTGATGTAGGTCTAGACCAAAAACAGGTGTACAAAATTTCATTTTAATCTCTAAGTCTGTTTTTCCAGAATTATAATTCTAATCATGAAAAATGACCCAAAATTGAAAAGCATTCAACACTTTTCACTAAATTGGGCTAAGAATAACACAAAAATATGATTTTCAATATATTTGTGGGTATATTTTTAATCATTGTTTGCAAATAATCTTTTGCCTGTTTTAAGAAATTCATATTTTAGTCTTTTGGACCTCAGTGGAGTTTGTTCCTTTAATTAATAGCCTTCAATTAAAATGGTTCATGTACATAGAAAGTTATCAGTTACTTGTTTCACTAGGAGAATGACTTCAGAAACATCAGACATGTGGTGTACTCCGTAAATGATCTCTTACAATAAAAAATAAATATTAAAAGAACCATTGACAATGTGATATTTAATTGAATATCTTCATTTAATAACTTTTGTCCTGTCAATTGGTTACCGTGACTTCTGTAAATAGTAATAATATACCAGTAAATCAGTTATTCTGTAAAATTATTAGCAACAGATAATGGTATCAGTTAAAGAAACAAAGGAGGTTTAAATGATACAGTTTGTTCTTGCATGACTGTGCATTTTTTTAAAATAAAATAGAAGAGAAAATGCATTTGAAATTGATTTGACTTCAATATATTAGCAAGTTTTGTTTCATGGACATTATTATATACTTTAAGTAGATCTGATAGTGTTACAAAGAGACAATGATATCTTTTTGCACTTTTATGACATCACTGTGATTTATTTAATATACTTTTGCCTATGTTGCAGAAAAAAATTCAAACTCTTAGATACTTTATATATATGCAATAAGGACGTAAGTCAAGTTACTCCCTTATTGCATAAAAAACATAAGTCACTTTGAGATAGGCCCTTATAGTATTATCAAAAAGTAGATATAAATAAATAATATACTTTGTTCAAACTTTCAGAGTTCATGAGTAAGACTAAAATAATGTCAAAAATGATATAAAACCATTTTTGGAAAAAAATGTAGTTAGGCCCTTATTGCGTTAAGCCCTCGATCTGTAAAATATCTGAAAAAGTAATTGTTTTTAACTTAGCAAAGTAGGATTCATTGTAAATGCCTAAATATTTTGAAACTTTGAAATAAAATAAAACGAAATAAATAATTAGAAATATTAATATCTGTAAAATATCTGAAAACGTAATTGTTTTTAACTTGACTATTCGTGGAAACAAAGGATAGTGATAGGGATAGGCTGTACGGTATAAACTAGGGTCAAGAGAGGGTCAGATTGGCATAATGATAGCAACAAGAGATAGTTCCTCAATTAACACAGTTTAAGTAATTCATCAGAGGGTGATTTTCGAAGAGAACTTTTATAAATATTGTAAAAAAATATTTTATAAGATAAAGCTATATACACAGAAGATAAATTAGTCCTAAATTTTAAAGCTTACGAAACTTTCAAACCAAGTTCACAAAAGATATAAATGTGACTTTCTTTACATTAAATGGATCATTTCATTTTTAAGAGTACAAACCGCTCGTGTAGGGTATTTTTTCTACGTTGTTTAGTGATATCGTTTGGTGTAAATATAATGAATAACATGCAATATATGGTTGATACGGTGCATAAGGCCTATAATACATACAACGGCGTTTTACAATGATACCAGTAAAAATCAAGGCACTGAATGCGCTGAATTTGTTTGAGCCCCAAATAGTAAAATTCTTTTGTCATCTTGACATGACAGCCATTAACCCTGTTTATTTACAATCAACACATTTTCTCTTTTGGCAACAAGCATCATAACAAAGACTCTGAGTAAGTTACATATAAACCTGAATAAATATAATTTTTGAATGTTTTCGATAATGTGTAAGACATGTTCTTGAAGTTTGTGGTAGTGTGTAGAGGTGTATAAATACAAAAAATCCGAGCAAGAAAAACAGAATGTTCGTCAGTTCTAAAAGTACCAGCTCAGTCCATTACAAGATTAACCAAGTAGACATATATAAACGCAATTGATTTACCAAATAATAACGAGTAAACGTATTATCTTCATATGACTCAAAATCACAGTTAGTAAGATCGCTTATTTTAAATATGGAAATGAATTTAACCAGCGGGTTAGAAATTTGGTGCAAACTGTGTCATTTCTGATTCAGATATTAACATTCTTATAAAATAACCTCCTTGACCTAATGATTTGTTTACAAAGAAGTTTGTTGACTCCTGCATAATTGTATAAAAACAATTAAAACAAACAAATTGATGTGCATTTATTTCAATCATTCCATAAAGCTGACTGGAAATTTTGATTGTTTACATTTTTCTGCATAATATGCATAAAAGATCTTTTATTTATGTGCATGCGCCCCCTTATTTATGTAGACGGACTACTTGTGACTTTTGCAAATGCAGAGACTTCAGATTTCTGCTAACATTATTCGATCGAGTCTGAACACAAGCACAATTATAAAATTATTGTCAAATACTATAATTTAACTGTTACATAACCGTATGTCATCTATTTTTTTTATTTCATTCTGACCTGGCGTTAAAAAGGCACTGACTGTCTTTGACCATAACTACACAACCGTCTGTACATGTAATGTAAATGCGTAACTGATGTGTGCCTTTCCATCAGTATCATGACAATGAATAATGTAATGAAAATGTTTAATATTCATTAATTATGATGATAGATGGGAGCATTTTCTTTTAAATTAAGCTTTTTGTATATGCCGTATTTATTGAAATGGAGTCCTGCATAGCAAGTGCATTCCATAATTATACAACTTCTTTGCCAGAGAGCAAAGATGAACAGTTTCTTTTAATCTAAAATATAATAGGCCGCGGTCGACTAATAGTTTGCATTGAATCGAACGAGTTTCAGTTGTGGAACACTTCAAGATATTGAACTTATATGACATTGTGACCAGACAGTGCGCAAACTGCATGTTTTGTTTCGATCGTTTGAGAGATGCCCAGTAAATACGATCGAATCATTCTGAACCTGGAAGTGATCGTTTGTATATACAACAATGTATTATCTTTTACAAGTTGTACAAAAACCACCATAGAACTATAAACATAGAATTGTTAGGATTTCTATTATGTTTTGAATTGGATAGATCCATCAAAAGCACAAAATTATTTAAAATGTGAAACTTGCAGACCTGCTCTCATAGCTTTATAGAATTGTTCTACATATGTCACCTTTCATTCTTTATTTAATTACTTACGGGTTAATTTCCTGAAACTTAAATATAGAAGTAGGTACGTTTATATATTAACCCTCGAAATCTGGCCATGAATTGTGCAAACAGATTCAATTTACAAACAAAACAATATATTCTGATATAAAGAATATTTGTCTGATATTTCTTATTAATGCATTGTGGATTACAAATTACAACACTATACACCAATCTTTCATCATCCAGTCTTAGTCTTAAAGCTGCATGCCTCTTATTAGCCAAAATATACCATTTAAACATGGTAAAATGTTTTATAAGATTTTAAGAAAAAGTAAACGGATAAATGATTCAAGTGATAGTTTATACCGGTATCATATGTGCAATTAATGTCTGATTTTTGCAGTATTTATCACCATATTTCTACTGCGTTACTTACGCAGTAGGGTCTATTTCGCATATTTTGACCCCTTTTTGGTAATTAACGTGGATTATAAGTACCGATATACAATGTGTCAATTACTTTCTCCGTTCACGTCACAATATTGTACTTTGAAATACATTTTCAAAATTTTCGTGAACATAAGGATGAATCTGGAAGCGTGCTGCTTTAAAGACAAGATAAAACTAGACACAGATTAACAGCATAAGTTTGCTTGACCTTAAACACAGGCTGAAATAATTAAATGCAATTTTTAAAGCTCTACATATTTTACTAATTATTATTTCAAGTCTGAATGATAAGTCTTTCCTTTTCCTGCATGTTTATAATTTTATCAGATGATCATAATTGACTATATAACCCGCCCGTATGTCCGCTCATCCACCCATCTGTAACATACATCAATCTTATTGCCAGTTTGTTTCTGTTTGGAAAACCAGGTTAATTCCTGAACATATTTGAAAACATTCAAACTTTCTTTCATGTAGTAGTTGCAAGTACATATGACTTACACTCGAATTTTGAAACCAAAAGACGTGCTGTTAAGATTTATCTTAGATGAATTGAAATTACAAACAGGCAAATTAAACATCTTTTGATAAAAATCGTTGGTAAAAAGGTTATTCAACATCTGCTCATTTTCTGCTCGTTTTCAGTTGAAAAGCGAATCAGTCCAGATTGTTTCGGTTGAAATAGAAATAAGTCTAAAGGAAGAGTACATATGCGTTATGTAAAATCTTTCAGTTTTACAGTGTACTAAAACAGCGTAATACAACACTGAATGCGCAAAACATTACCAGTTTGTAAACTCTGTTTGTCTTGCAGTCAATATATTTAAATTAATTCACTAGCACTATATTAACAATCTACTCTTTGTAATTTAAAAAATTATCCTAATTTTACACTTAAATATCTAAATTTACATAACTATCTGTTTATATATGTATTGTTCATAACCAAATACTCTTTTTTTACTTATTGGAATGGAAGTTTGGTGGTTTGTTATTCTTTTGCCAGTGGGCTAATTCTACACATTGCCGAAGCCCAATTATATAAATTATGCAAGTGGATGTATAAGTGATCAAAACTTTTAATAATACGCACGCATGATGGTGTTATTATGACCTCTCTTTAGCCAAGGCTAGCTTTTAGAAAGTGTTATTTATTATTTATAACTAGAAATGTATAAGTTTTGATATTAAGCTAAGTGACAGTTTAGTTTCGATAATCAGACTTCAAACGCAGACTCATTTTAAATATGGTAATTTTATAGTCTGTTCTTATATGTCTCCGGCAACCACCAAAACTGCTGTGGGAATTCGATTTTTCTGAGGTATTTTCTCAGTTTTTACACTTTAATGATTAGAAATATTAAAAGAACAACAAAATGTATAAATCATTGACAGTTTTGCAATTTGTTTTCTTGCCCCAATAAAATTTTCTTTGGCATTACATAGGTAAAGAACAAAGTATTTTCAAAAGTTAGCCGGGTCTCTTGTTGGTGCTCGGACACTGGGTAGCGCCTAGCATAATTAGAACGATATTTACCGTAGAGTACAATTATTTGGACTAGGCTGTAGGCAAATATAGAGTTAAAATCAGTCTCACGACTGGCGTTGGAGATAAAAACGATAAACATGAAAAAGTGTAAAAAAATTGCACACACATAATTGTAAACGTTCAATTAGTTATAGAATCTGATCATAGACTGTTAGCTGATTTCTCTTGAGTATGAATCAATATGGTGCCCCAAAACACGTCATTTCTTATATAATCACGAATGTTTGCAGAATGTTATAATCATCTAATACAAAGCGAAATAATGTAAATTGGATTTGTATGCAATGAATAAAATGTAATGCTTGTTTTAACAATTAAGAACAGAAATAGGCTGCACGACAAGTAAGCACTGAATATATACATGTATTAATGTATCATTGAGACTTTTATTAACGAATTAGACCAATGTTACGTTTCTTAGTGTGCGATCTCTCCGTAAATACACATTAACGGCCTCCGTAAATACACATTAACGGCCCTTAATTTGTTGTTTCGATTCAATCTACTCAATATTAGATTTTTATCTTTAGGATTTTAGATGTAGTAGTTACCTTATAATTCCTCTTGCAATATCTAAAGGATGAGACATTATAGATTGTGTTCCATTTCCGTGCACACTACCTTCTTATACACTTATAGTAGCTAAAGTAAATCAAAGCACAGAAGGCGCTGAATTTGTTTGGGTCTCAGAATGTAAGAAAGGTGCAGGTTGTGAGATTATATGTTTAGTGCCACCAATGCTTTCCAGCGTTTTAATTGTAGTAAATTGGCTATAAGACTAATTGCAACACTGATATTCAATCCAATGTTTATTTGACTTTAACAATTTAAAAAAATAAGTTACCTTTACTGGGATTTGAACTCCAGACCTCTCGCTTCCTAAGCGAGCCCGAAAACCCTTCAGCCACGGTTGTAACGACTTTTAACTTGTTTAACACAGATGTAAATAATCCTGAAGCTTACTATAAGCATGTATATTTATAAAGAATCAAAGGGCTTCATGTTCTTTGGTATTTTCTGATCTTTGCAATCTAAATCGTACTGTATATCTGTATGCATTTTCCTGTATAAGTTTATTTTTATGTATTATAATTCATTTTGTAAGGCACATACGGAATTCTGCATAACTAGAGTTGCATCAAAAAATCATTTATGTACTTTTTTTAAGACAGCCACACTTTATCCTTGTAAATCATGGCTACTTCCTTAACAAAAACAATTAAAAAAAGAATTTAACAAAAAAAAAATTTCCTCGACTGGGATTCGAACTCGAGACCTCTCACTCACTAAGCGAGCGCGTTACCACTGTACCACGGAGAAGTTATACACAGTATGGCTGAATAATATCAAGTCATTCTAAATTTAGAACTTCCATTGCATTCAGGTTTGTAATCCTTATTAATTTCGAGGTATTTTGTTCAGGGTAAACCTGTTGTTTAAAATTGAAGTAAACATTTAAGCGAAAATCCTCTCGCCCACACAGTCCGACATGTAGAATCTATATATTCCACTACTCGGTTTGTGTAGTATTCGGTAATCTACATGGCTAAAAATAGTATTTTCATTGATAAAATCATATTCATCCGCGTAATTTGTGATTGTGCATTTATTGACAATTCTTTAAGCCAACGCTATTGTTTAACTTTAAATGCGTTGTAATTTGTTGGATACTTGTAACAAAATAAAATATTTCTTTCTTTTAAATCGCTAGTTTTAAGCTGTTTTGAGAACTACTTGTTGTTAGGTTTGTCATAAACTTCTGTGTCAGAGATTGAATGTCCGCTTTGTATTTAGTTATTTTCGATCAGAAAATACCAGAAAGCAATATTAGAAATCTTCGACCATTCGGGAATTACTTTGCTTGAAAATTGATGCGCCTGTCTTTCACCATCTTTACGCAGTGATCTCCCCTGAATTTTTCGGCTTTAGTGTACATACAAAAGGGAAGTAACCGCTTCAAAAAAGTGGACTACTTTCGGCATTTGCAATTAAGAACATTAGACTCTGAAATTTCGCTACCATTATTTGTTTGGTCTGACGACCCAAACAAATAAAAAACTAACATGCATTTACTCCTTGATAAAGGTGTAGGACATTAGATCAAATCTTATTGCTTTTGTGGACACCGACAATAAAGTACTGATTAATACTCAGCAGGCATACTTGTTGTGATAAATTACAGCATGGTCTATGAATAGCTTTTCAGTGTTGCAGAAATGATGAGGCAAATATTTTAATTTTATTTGACTTACTTAAGTTGATTTACTGTCTATGTGATCAATTCAGTCAGACTATGTAAAATAAATATTTTTTAAAACAGGATCATCTAGTCGATAGTCAGACAAGTCTGCTTCTCGTGAATGAAGCTTTTAGAAAACCTCTACGCAGGACGTTGTCAAATTTCCATCTCCCACTTGTATGCTCCTATAGACGCAACAGCATTTCACCTGTCAGGGACTAATATTTTTCAATATTTTTTT